>NC_084626.1:10893379-10983379 GCF_033978795.1 Nerophis ophidion
CTGATGAGCTGTTCAAGATAATAGACAGTTTCCTCAAAGAACACGACCTTAAATGGGAAAACTGTGTGGACTTTTGCTCCGATGGCGCACAGACCATGGCAGGGTCAAGAAACGGGCAGCAGGCTCTAATAAAGAGGGTTGCGCCAAATGCGCATTGGACACACTGCGTCATTCACCGGGAAGCACTCGCGTCAAAGCAGCTCAGCCCCGAACTCAATGAGGTTTTAACAGATGTTGTGAGCGCGGAAAATTTTATCAAAACACGAAAAAGTGGCACTTTTAATTTATTTGATATTGAACTTGATGCAAGTTATTTGATTTATTATTGAACTTGATGCAAGTTATTTGATTTATTATTGAACTTGATGCAAGTTAGAACACTTTTATTTGATTTATTATTGGAATTGATGCAAGTTATAACACTTTTGTTTTATTTATTATTGAACTTGATGCAAGTTATACCACAGCTGCACAGTTATTTTATTTATAATTGAACTTGATTTTATTTTATGTTATTGAGTTGGAATGTATACAACTTGATGTTACTTGATGTTCAATAAATTTGAAAATGTTAAACTTGGCATTAGTGATCTGTTGGGGTGATGGGGGCAGGTGGGGCTTGAAAACTCCCCTTTGTCCAAAGTGGGGGATGTCCAAAAAAGTTTGAGAACCACTGGTTTAAATAATAAATACCTACTGCAAAAATGATCGTCAAAGATCCTGTAAATGACAGGAGCACTTTGCAGTTTTTAGGTACCACTGCAAAAATGCGAGCCCAAGAGCATTTATTTAACTGGTGTTTTTTGCTGTTTTGGCGACTACTGTAGGAGGACTGGACTCAAACCTCCTTCTATACAGTCAAAGATCATGTACACATCAGGATGATTCTTGTTTGTAAGAACATACTCGAAAAATTGCTATTCAAAGATACTCTGACAGGAGCACCTTGCAGTTTTTAAATACCTACAACAGGAGGTGAGGTGAATTATATTTATATAGCGCTTTTCTCTAGTGACTCAAAGCAATTGTACAAACCCCGTTTCCATATGAGTTGGGAAATTGTGTTAGATGTAAATATAAACGGAATACAATGATTTGCAAATCCTTTTCAACCCATATTCAGTTGAATATGCTACAAAGACAACATAGTTGCTGTTCAAACTAATAAACTTTTTTTTTGTGCAAATAATCATTAACTTTCGAATTTGATGCCAGCAACACGTGACAAAGAAGTTGGGAAAGGTGGCAATAAATTCTGATAAAGTTGAGGAATGCTCATCAAACACTTATATGGAACATCCCGCAGGTGTGCAGGCTAATTGGGAACAGGTGGGTGCCATGATTGGATATAAAAGCAGCTTCCATGAAATGCTAAGTAATTCACAAACAAGGATGGGGCGAGGGTCACCCCTTTGTAAGCAAATTGTCGAACAGTTTTAGAACAACATTTCTCAACGAGCCATTGCAAGGAATTTAGGGATTTTACCATCTACGGTCCGTAAAATCATCAAAAAGTTCAGAGAATCTGGAGAAATCACTGCACATAAGCGAAGATTTTACGGACTTTTGATCCCTCAGGCGGTACTGCATCGAAAACCGACATCAGTGTGCAAAGGATATCACCACATGGGCTCAGGAACACTTCAGAACACCACTGTCAGTAACTACAATTGGTCGCTACATCTGTAAGTGCAAGTTAAAACACTACTATGCAAAGCCAAACCCATTTATCAACAACATCCTGAAACGCCGCCGGCTTGGCTGGGCCTGAGCTCACCTAAGATAGACTGATGCAAAGTGGAAAGAAATTACAGTATGTGGTCTTACGAGTCCACATTTCAAATTATATTTGGAAACAGAGGACGTGGTGTCCTCCAGAACAAAAAGGAAAATAACCATTCGGATTATTATAGGCGCAAAGCTCAAAAGCCAGCATCTGTAATGGTATGGGGGTGTATTAGTGCCCAAGGCATGGGTAACTTACACATCTGTGAAGGCACCATTAATGCTGAAAGGTCCATACAGGCTTTGGAGCAACATATGTTGTCATCCAAGCAACGTTTTCATAGACGCCCCTGCTTATTTCAGCAAGACAAGTGTTACAACAGCGTGGCTTCGTAAAAAAAGAATGCAGGTACTTTCCTGGCCCGCCTGCAGTCCAGACCTGTCTCCCATCGAAAATGTGTGGCGCATTATGAAGCGTAAAATACGACAGCGGAGACCCCGGACTGTTGAACGACTGAAGCTCTACATAAAACAAGAATGGGAAAGAATTCCACTTTCAAAGCTTCAACAATTAGTTTCCTCAGTTCCCAAACATTTATTGAGTGTTGTTAAAAGAAAAGGTGATGTAACACAGTGGTGAACATGCCCTTTCCCAACTACTTTGGCACGTGTTGCAGCCATGAAATTCTAAGTTAATTATTATTTGCAAAAAAAAGATAAAGTTTATGAGTTTGAACATCAAATATCTTGTTTTTGTAGTGCATTCAATTGAATATGGGTTGAAAAGGATTTGCAAATCATTGTATTTCGTTTATATTTACATCTAACACAATTCCCCAACTCATCTGGAAACGGGGTTTGTACATAGTAAAACCCAATATCTAAGTTACATTTAAACCAGTGTGGGTGGCACTGGGAGCAGGTGGGTAAAGTGTCTTGCCCAAGGACACAACGGCAGTGACTAGGATGTCGGAAGTGGGGCTCGAACCTGGAATCCTCAAGTTGCTGGCACAGCCACTCTACCAACCGAGCTATACAGTCCCGAACACTCATCAAAGATCCTGTATATGACAGGAGGGCTTTACTGTTTTTAGCAAATCTACATCCTCTAAAGACAGGAGAGCACTCTGCTATTTTCAAATAGTAAATACCTACTCCAAAAGCAAGTCAACTATCTTGTACATTACAGGGGGACTCTGACTTCAAAAATTGCAGGTCAAAGATACTCTGACAGGAGCACACTGCAGTTTTTAAATACCTACAGCAAAAACTCTCGTCAAAGATGCTCTAAGACAGAAGAGAACTCTGCTATTTTTAAATATCAAATACCTACTTACTAAAACGCTAGTCAAAGATCCTTTAAAGGACAGGAGCACTTTTCAGTTTTTGGATCCCACTGCAACAATGCGAGCCCAAGAGCATTTATTTAACAGGTGTGTTTTGCTGTTTTGGCGACTACTGTAGGAGGACTGGACTCGGACTTCCTGCAATACAGTCAAAGATCATGTACATAACAGGAGGACTCTTACTCCAAAAATTGCTAGGCAAAGATACTCTTTCTGACAGGAACACCTTGCAGTTTTTAAATACCTACAGCAGGAACACTAATCAAAGATCCTGCATATAACAGGAGTGTCTTACTGTTTTTTAACAAATATGCAGCAAAAACACTTGACAAAGATCCTCTAAGACAGGAGAGTCCTCTGCTATTTTTAAATAGTAAATACCTACTGCAAAAACGCTAGTCAAAGATCCTCAATGTGACAGGGGCATTTTGCTAGGCTTAGGGGAGAAGGAGTGCTTTGATACTTTTAAGGACCCACTGCAAAAACAAGTCAAAGATGCTCTATGGCAGTGGTTCCCAAACTTCACCAAGTAGTAAAAACTTGGCTCTCGAGGTACCACCATAACTAAAACATTAACATTAAAATACAGTGGCGTAGTATGCCTAAGGATTCATTAAAACAAGGCACGGGTTTTATTTAACAAGTATACGTAATATTATTGGCTACAGTAACATTACACACAGTTTGAACAGTCACACTGTGTTTGCATATTAAACAAAATACAACACTGTACTTTAAGGTGAGCCCAGTGACAGCTCAGTGGCGGAAAAGGAAGTTGAAACTAAAAATAAGCGCGTTTGAGAGGAATGTAACACCAACATATGAAAAACAATACATAAAGTTGGAGCTGACTTGACAGGTCATAGACAAGATCCTCTATATGACAGGAGCACTTTGCTATTTTAAGGACCTACTCCCAAAAAAAGTCAAAGATCCGCTAAATGACAGAGCACTTTGCTGTTTTAATGACCTATTCCAAAAAGAAGCACTTTGCTGTTTTAAGGACCTACTTCAAAACTCGTCAAAGATCCTCTAAATGACAGGAGCACTTTGCTGTTTTTAAGGACCAACTTTAAAAGTAGTCAAAGATCCTCTATATGACAGAAGCACATTGCTGTTTTTAGGACCTACTCCAAAAATAGTCCAAGATCCTCTATATGACAGGAGCACTTTGCTGTGTTAAGGACCTACTCCAAAAACAAGTCATAGATCTTCTATAGGACAGGCACACTTTTTTGTTATAGGGACCAACTCCAAAAACAAGTCAAAGATCCTCTATATGAAGGGAGCACTTTGCTGTTTTAAGGACCTACTTTAAAAGTAGTCAAAGATCCTCTATATGACAGAAGCACATTGCTGTTTTAAGGACCTACTCCAAAAAGAAGTCAAAGATCCTCTATATGACAGAAGCACATTGCCGTTTTTAGGACCTACTTAAAAACTCGTCAAAGATCCTCTATATAACAGGAGCACTTTGCTGTGTTAAGGACCTACTCCAAAAACAAATCATAGATCTTCTATAGGACAGGCACACTTTTTTGTTATAGGGACCTACTCCAAAAACAAGTCAAAGATCCTCTATTTGATAGAAGCACTTTGCTGTTTTAAGGACCTACTCCAAAACGAGTCAAATATCCTCTATTTGATAGAAGCACTTTGCTGTTTTAAAGACCTACTCCAAAACGAGTCAAAGATCCTCTATTTGACAGAAGGACTTTGCTGTTTTAAGGACCTACTCCAAAACAAGTCAAAGATCCTTTATTTGACAGAAGCACTTTGCTGTTTTAAGGACCTACTGCAAACATGTTAGTCAAATATCCTCTATATGGCAGACGGTAATAATTGTCCTGGAATCTTCTGCAACAATGTTAGTAGTTTGCATTTTAATAAAGTTTTCATTAGAAGTGAGTGTGTTTCCATGGAAACGGACGGGCGCGAGTGAGTGAGTGGCGGGGGACTCACAGAGGACTTGGACTTGATCATGTGATCAGGGTGCTTGTGCCCACAGCAGTACTTGATGGCGTTCCTGGCCTCTTTGTTGAAGACCACGCGGAACAAGAAGATGAAAGGACCCTTGGAAAACATGCAATAACACAGTCATAAAATCCTCATCATGTCATTCACAATAATAGAGAAATATGAATAGATTCAATAACACATTAATAACATAATAATACGGTAATAATCATATCATAGTAAAACTACTGATAATAACATAATTGTCATAACTGTAATATTTCAGTAATCATTATACTTTTACAGTAATAATACTATATAGAGATTCCAACAATACAGTGATGTAATAAATAGTAAGAATGGCCACCTGCACACAGTTGAAAGCAGCAAACAAGTAGTGGAAGATGATCATGTCAGTGTTGACTGACAGCAGCGCCACGAAGCACGTGACTGAAACCAGAAAGAGGACGCCCCCTGCTGTCTTCAGGCCAGACCTGCACAAGAGCAACGACATCCAAATCCATATATTTATTTTATGTTACAGTTTTACCATACATAGTAAAAATCAAGTTACTTTATTAACATTTATTTAAATACACAATGACAACGAACGATGAAAATATCACAAACTCACCCTAGGGTCCTACTGACAAATCAATATAAATATTAATTTTCACCTTCTTCAGCCTAAAATATGTATTTGAAAATTAACATTAAGAACAGTTATTCTTATTATTATTATTGAAAAACAATAAAAAAAAAATGGCATTAAAGGCCTGGCTGAATGAATAGATTTTATGCATTTCTAGTTTGTTTTCTTTCAGATTACACAAACAAAAAACCTTCAAATTCAAAGTTCTCTGGATTAAATATCATCGCAATAAAATGCTGTAATTTAAATATACATTTAATTTTGATTCTTCACATGGAATACATTTTTTGTATAACTTTGACATTTTAGGTTAAAAGGAACAGGCACTAAAGACAAATTATTATACTAAAGTTAAAGTTCCAAATTGTCACACACACACTAGGTGTGGCGAAATTATTCTCTGCATTTGACCCATCATCCTTGATCAGCCCCTGGAAGGTGAGGGGAGCAGTGAGCAGCAGCGGTGGCCGTGCCCGGGAATCATTTTTGGTGATTTAACCCCCAATTCCAACACTTGATGCTGAGTGCCAAGCAGGGAGGTAATGGGTCCAATTTTTATAGTCTTTGGTATGACTCAGCCAGGGTTTGAACTCATTGTGGAAAACATTTAAATGTATCTTCAAGGGGTTTTAATATGAGCGGGTGCCATTTTTCAAATGTTTTTGTCGTTCACTGTGAGTCTTGGAACGTAACCCAGTAAGTGACTGTGTGCGTGTTTGTACATTTATCCATATAAATATGATAAAAACACCCATTTCCCCAAAGGAAGTCTTGTGGGGAGTACTCAGAGAGTATGGGGTATCGGACTGTCTGGGTGTGGCGGTCCACTCCCTGTATGATCAGTGTCAGAACTGGGTCTGCATTGTTGGCAGTAAGTTGTCCCCATCTCCAGTGAGGCTTGGACTCCGCCAAGGCTGCCCTTTGTCACCGGTTCTGTTCATAACTTTTATTGACAGAATTTGTAGGTTTAGGGGATCCGGTTTGGTGGCTGCAGGATTAGATCTCTGCTTTTAAGCAGATGATGTGGTCCTGCTGGTCTAATCTGGCCAGGATCTTCAGCTCTCATTGGATCAGTTCGCAGCCGAGTGTGAAGCTACTAGGATGGGAATCAGCACCTCCAAGACTGTGTCCATGGTTTCTGGCCTGAAAAAGCGTGACGTGTCATCTCCGGAGTGGGGAGGAAATCTTGCCCCAAGTGGAGGAGTTCAAGTACCTCAGAGTTTTGTCAACGGGTGAGGGAAGAGTGTTGGGATTGGTGCGGCGTCTGCAGTAATGCGTACACTGTGTCGATGCGCTGTGGGGGAAGAAGGAGCTGAGCAGGAAGGCCAAGCTCTCAATTTACCGGTCGATCCCATCCTCACCTATGATCATGAGCTTTGGGTTATGACCGAAAGGACAAAACAATGGGTACAAGCGGCTAAAATGAGTTTCCTCTTCGGGTGTTGGGGCTCTCCCTTAAAGGGTGAGAAGCTCTGTTTTTCTTAAGGAGCTCAAAGTAAAGCCGCTGCTCCTCCACATCGAGAGGAGACAGATGTGACGGTTTGGATATCTGGTCAAGATGACTCCCAGACGCTTGACCTGTCAGAGGTCACTGGGAAGACCCAGGACACGTTGGGGAGACTATGTCCCCTAGCTGGCCTGGGAACACATCAGGATCCCCCGGAAGGAGCTGGACAAAGTGGCTGGGGAGAGGGAAGTCTGGACTTCTCTGCTTAGGCTGCTGCCCCCATGACGTGACCTTAGATAAGCGGAAGAAGATGGATGGATGGATGGATGGAAAAAAAATTGCAAAATTGGACCCACCTTTTAAAAGCCCTTTTACCTTATTGCCATTTACAATCTTGAAACAGAACTCCTGCATATAATTGGGATCCAATGCATTCGATACATTTTAGTATTTAGTATTGGTGTTCGGGTCTATGGGACCCGTTTTCAGTTTTTATAAAAAGAAAAATTGTACGATTAGTTAATTTTTCAAACTGAGACTCACTGACTTTGGCTCATTTTTTGTGAAGAACAGCTATCAGAATACCGTATTTTTTGGACTATAAGTCGCAGTTTTTTTCATAGTTTGGCTGGGGGTGCGACATATACTCAGGAGCGACTTATGTGTGAAATTATTGACACATTACCGTAAAATATCAAATCATATTATTTATCTCATTCGCGGAGGAGGCGAAGAAAATGTCAGCAATTGTCACACACACGTCAACCAATTACAATTCGGCAGGGGAGGGTCATGGCAGAAGTGCATTGTGGGTCATGGGATGCTAATTGCTATATGCTATATGCTACTGCCTTGCTCTTAAAATGGATCATTTCATTGTTGGCGGTAACTTAGAAAAACTGAGAAGGGCTGAACAAAAAAGGCACCGAAAAAGGAGATCATGCACTGCAGATTACAAGCTGGACGTAGTGAAATATGCAGCAGAAAACGACAAGAGGAAGCGGCGCATACCTTTGGAGTTGGCAGAGTTGTTTAGAAGTGACATCGAGAAAGAAGATTTCATGGGATTTAGCAATTAGGAGTGACAGATTGTTTGCTAAACGTATAGCATGTTCTATATGTTATAGTTATTTGAATGACTCTTACTATAATATGTTACGTTAACATACCAGGAACGTTATCAGTTGGTTATTTATGCCTCATATAACGTACACTTATTCAGCCTGTTGTTCACTATTATTCGGGGCGGTATGGCTCGGTTGGTAGAGCGGCCGTGCCAGCAACTTGAAGGTTGCAGGTTTTATCCCCGCTTCCGCCATCCTAGTCACTGCCGTTGTGTCCTTGGGTAAGATATTTTACCCACCTGCTCCCAGTTCCACCCACACTGGTTTAAATGTAAAAATTAGATATTGGGTTTCACTATGTAAAGTGCTTTGAGTCACTTAGAGAAAAAGCGCTATATAAATATAATTCACTTCACTTTATTTATTTTAAATTGCCTTTCAAATGTCTATTCTTGGTGTTGAGTTTTATCAAATACATTTTCCCCCCAAAAATGCAACTTATACTCCAGTGCGACTTATATATGTTTTTTCCTTTCTTTATTATGCATTTTCGGCAGGTGCGACTTATACTCCGGAGCGAGTTATAATCCGAAAAATACGGTACAAATTTAATGACCACACACCCTCCTGCACATTTGTATTACATATACGATGTCCGGGTCCACTGGATCCAGGGCTAATAGAAGTGAGGTAATTGATGTTCTGTGTAACACACACACACACACACACACACACACACACACACACACACACATACACACACACACCAGGCCTAGACAGGAGGAGGACAGAGTGTAGGTACACAGAACATCAGAGGGTCAGATTCAAATGTGCGAGAAAATGAGAGCAGACCGTGTTGACGAACAATGTTGCAACCTTGTGTGGGAACCGCAGGTGCAGAAACACAGTAGAAGAATCCCTGTGGGATGCAGAAACTGGCAGAGAAATTTTACGTGTAACGTTCATATTGTTGTTACTCAGCCAGCGTTTGTGGGTCTGATGGACATGTTGCATTTTACCTTATCACAATAAACATCAGTTCAGTGTTTTAACATAAAAGTGTTTGATTGTGAGGCATTAAAAGCCACAAAATGTGACACGTCCATCAGACTCACAAAGTAAAAAACAATATGAACATTACACAAGGGTTAAAATATTATATAATGTATCATTATTTATCAATTTTACAGGCAAATTGATATGCTTAAAATCAAAACTGGATTGGTTTAAAATGTGCCATTTGAGCCTCTGAAAATGGAGGCACCTTCTTCACATCCGTGTTGTTTAAAGGCAGCCAGGTAAAAAGTTGTCCAATGTTCCTATCCTTATTTCAAGTATGGCTGACACTCACACTCGAGCCACCTTCTTGTTTAAGCTGTGGCGTCTCACTGAGCAGGACACTCTGGACGACAGGATGTTGAGAAAGATGTTCATCTGCACACACAAACGTCAAAAATGCTTTATTCTTTTTCTGAACTCTCAGCATGCGAAGACCGTGTGGCCCCCCACCATCACGACGGCGGCGATGGGTCCGGCAAAGCTCCAGATGAGCGTGTCGTACATGGAAAGCCAGCAGAAGTCTGGGTTGCCGTAGCCTTCGGGATCAAGTCCCACTGCCAGACCTGCAGACAAAAAGCAGGGGTTAGAAGCTGGGAGGTATTGTACAAGTGTTTTAATGTTGCTGCTCAGACCAGTAATGAAGGCAGGCACTCCCCAGCCAATCAGATAGTAGAACCTCATGGGGCCGTAGTTGATGTCCCGCACTTCACTTATCATTCGGTACACATGCAGGCTCTCCAGGAAGAGCCAGGAGAAGGTGCAGAGGTAGAAGAAGTGCAGCAGGATGGCGATGACCGTGCACAAGAACTGTGGGAGCATGCAGAGATTTGAAGGCCTCATCAGTAAGAGTGACCCCCAAAAATGAGATTATTACCGGGTTGTCGGCCTGGTTGATCCCCAGGATGAAGACCAGTTCGGCGAGGAGGAGGGCAACGGCACCGTTGTTCATGATGCCGGTCTTGTTGGTCTGCATGGCTCGCAGACACAGCAGGAAGACGGCGGTGAGGAAGAGGAAGCCCAGTGTCACTCCGACGGTGCTCCACGTCAGGACTTTGATGGGAAGGATCTCGCCATTCTGACAAAAAACAGCAATGGACGAGTGAGAAGATTCTCCATCACACATACTTGTATCAGGGGCAAGTGAGGAAGTTGTTTCCCTTTTCATTCATTCCTTTATTTTCTTACTTTCCCTCAAATGGGATAAAATTCTTTAAAAGTCTTCAACTAATTACTTAAATGTGTCATTAATTAATAACTTTGATATTAAATACATAAATGTGTTAATAAATTATTTAATCATGTAATTATTTATGTATTTTTTAAAATAATCATACATTCATTGTTTTGCTCAGTGGCCTAGTGCAGTGGTTTTCAACCTTTTTTCAGTGATGTACCCGCTGTGAACATTTCTTTAATTCAAGTACAGCACTATGTCATCAGTTTCTGATTTCTTAAATTGTATAACAGTGCAAAATATTGCTCATATGTAGTGGTCTTTCTTGAACATTTTGGAAAAAAAGATATAAAAATAACAGTGCAAAATATTGCTCATTTGTAGAGATCTTTCTTGAGCATTGTGGAAAAAAAGATATAAAAATAACTAAAAACTTGTTGAAAAATAAACAAGTGATTCAATTACAAATAAAGATTTCTACACATAGAAGTAATCATCAACTTAAAGTGCCCTCTTTGGGGATTGTAATAGAGATCCATCTGGATTCATCAACTTCATTCTAAACATTTCTTCACAAAAAAATGAAATCTTTAACATCAATATTTATGGAACGTGTCCACAAAAAATCTAGCTGTCAACACTGAATAGTGCATTGCTACATTTCTTTTCACAGTTTATGAACTTACATTCATATTTTGTTGACGTATTATTCAATACATATATTTATAAAGGATTTTTGAATTGTTGCTATTTATAAAATATTTTTAAAAATCTCACGTACCCCTTGGCATACCTTCAAGTACCCCCAGGTGTACACGTACCCCCATTTGAGAACCACTGGCGTAGTGGTTAGAGTGTCTGCCCTAAAAATTGGTTCAAACCCCGACCGAATCATACCATCCGCAAGGAGGGGCGGGGGGCGCTGGTGCCTACCTAAGCTACAATCCGGCGGAAGGAGGGGTAGACCCTGGACAAGTCGCCACCTCTTCGCAGGGCCAACACAGATAGACAGACAACATTCACAGTCACATTCACACACTAGGGCCAATTTAGTGTTGCCAATCAACCTATCCCCAGGTGCATGTCTTTGGAGGTGGGAGGAAGCCGGAGTACCCGGAGGGAACCCACGCATTCACGGGGAGGACATGCAAACTCCACACAAAAAGATCCCGAGCCTGGGATTGAACCCAGGACTACTCAGGACCTTCGTATTGTGAGGCAGACACACTAACCCCTCTTTCACCGTGCTGCCCCGAGTCATAACAAAGACTGTAAAAATGGGACCCAATTACCTCCCTGCTTGGCACTCAGCATCAAGGGTTGAAATTGGGGGTTAAATCACCAAAAATTATTCCCGGGCGCAGCCACAGCTGCTGCTCACTGCTCCCCTCACCTCCCAGGGAGTGATCAAGGGTGATGGGTCAAATGCAGAGAATAATTTCGCTACACCTAATGTGTGTGTGACAATCATTGGCACTTTAACTTTAACTTTAATATAATAATTTGTCTTTAGTTTTTTGCTGTTTTCCTGTGTGTAATATTTTAGTTCTTGTCTTGCGCTCCTATTTTGGTGGCTTTTTCTCTGGTTTTGGTATTTTCCTGCAGCAGTTTCATGTCTTCCTTTGACTGATATTTCCCGCATCTACATTGTTTTAGCAATCAAGATTATTTAAGTTTTTTTTATACTTCTTTGTGGGGACATTGTTGATTGTTACATCATGTTCGGTTGTACACTGTCGACGCAGTAAGTTTTTGCTGTCGTCCAGCAATCTGTTTTTGTTTACTTTGTAGCAAGTTCAGTGTTAGATTTGTTCCTCATAGCTGTCCCTAAGCTTCAATGCCTTTTCTTAGGGGCACTCACCTTTTGTTTATTTTTTTGGTTTGAGCATTACACAATTTTACCTTCACAATGCCTCACGCTGTTTCCGAAATCTACAAAGCAATTAGCACCGGCTGCCACCTACTTACTCTGCCGAGCTCTAGACAACACTGACACTCAACAACAACACATAATATGCAGACTACAAATACTAGGGGCGTGGGGAAAAATCGATTCAAATACGTATCGAATCAAATACGTTCTGCGATTCAGAATCGATTCAAATTTTTTAAAAATCGATTATTTATTTTTTTAAATGTATTTATTTATTTTTTTATCAATCCAACAAACCACTACACAGCAATACCTTAACAATGCAACCCAATTCCAAAACTAAACCTGACCCAGCAACACTCAGAACTGCAATAAACAGAGCAATTGAGAGAAGACACAAAGACGACAGAACAAACCAAAAGTAGTGAAACAAAAATGAATATTATCATCAACAGTATCAATATTAGTTATAATTTCAGCATAGCAGTGATTAAAAATCTCTCATTGACATTATCATTAGACATTTATAAAAATAAATAAAAAGAACAATAGTGTCACAGTGGCTTACACTTGCATCGCATCTCATAAGCTTGACAACACACTGTGTCCAATATTTTCACAAAGATAAAATAAGCCATATTTTTGATTCGTTCAATAGTTAAAACAAATTTACATTATTGCAATCAGTTGATAAAACATTGTCCTTTACAACCATAAAAGCTTTTTAAAAAAAAAAATCTACTACTCTGCTAGCATGTCAGCAGACTGGGGTAGATCCTGCTGAAATCCTATGTATTGAATGAATACAGAATCGTTTTGAATCGGAAATATATTGTTTTTGAATCGAGAATCGAATCGAAAAAAATCGATATATTATCGAATCGTGACCCCAAAAATCGATATTGAATCGAATCGTGGGACACCCAAAGATTCACAGCCCTAACAATTACTGGCCATCCATCCATTTTTCTACCGCTTGTCTCTTTTGAGGTTGCGGGGGGCGCTGGTGCCTATCTCAGCGGAACAAGTGGTAGGACATGGATGGACTACAATTACTGGTTTGCAAAAAGTATTTTTAACCCAAATAGGTGAAATTAGACAATCTCCCATGGCTCACCAGACTGTATCTCACAGTGGTTGAAAAACAAGGAAGTGTTTTACATTTGGAAAAAAATAATAATACTATGACCCCTTTAATGCGCCCTATAATCCGGTGCACCTTTTGTATGAAAATAGACTTGACTAGACCTGCTCATCGGCAGAGCGCTTTATAATCCGGTGCGCCCAATGGTCCGGAAAATACGGTAACTCAGGACCACTCATAGACCCCGACACGCAGTTTGGGAAACCCCGATCTTCTGCTGCTCAGCAAAGTCACACAAATATTAACATGAATAATAATCTTCTTTCATGCTGTGTTCACAAGCGTGCTTGTTTTGGTACCCTCGGGGTCGTATCAGTACTGAGCGTGTCCTACCTCTCTCCTGGAGATGTCCATGAGCACGGCGAAGCTGGTCATGTGATAGCACTGACAGCTGATGTGAGTGTTGTTCCTGAAGACCACCTCGCAGCCCTTTGCCGACCAGCCCCCTTTTCCAGCTCTGATCAATGAAAAGCCAACAATCAGAGAAATGGACTAAAGTCGTCAAGACGGTTTGTGTGTGCTGACAGTATGGTGTGGTTCCAGAAGACACATATGGGTTTGGAGCGCTCCTCGGTGGCGACCAAGCGGAACTGCAGCGTGATGGGTTTGTCCAGAGGGTGCTGCAGCGGCTCGTCGTTGTCGTGCACGGTGATGCTCACCACAGGCGTGTTGATGACGGGGCGCTTAGGAACGCTGACAAACCAGAAGAGACTTGGTTATCAACATCACCGCGACAAAATCTGCTGTCTCTCGTACCGAAGACTCCGCTTGTCGGGGTCGTAGTTCTCAGGCAGCAGAGAAGCCAGACTGTGGAAGATGATCACGCTGGCGACGGCGTCCTGCTGGCCATCTTCGGGATGATGGCGTCTCTTTCTGTTGGCGGAGGAATGGTTCGTCAGAGAGGATTCTGGGAAAACGTCCAGGTGTCTGTGTCCTCTGGTGTCCACGGCCGGTTGGAAGACGGAGTCGGGCAGGGTGACGGTGGTCTCCAGGTCCATCGGGCGAGGGCCCCTCAAGGACTGGTAGCGCGGGAGCTTGGCCCCCACGAAATTCCTCTTTTTGAGACGGTCCACAGAGACAACTGCACGAGAGAAACATATCGGAAAAAAATCAATAATTGTTTAAACTAAAATATTACACACATTTTTACTGCTCTAAAATATTGTCAAACTTACTTATGTGTTTTTTAATAAAATATTTTGGGTTTTTATATTATTAGGAGGCAAACATTGTAAAAAGGCAAACAATATTGTTTATATTATTAATTCAATATTATGACTTATGCAGAAAATGTAAATATGATATATTTTAACATTCAAAACATGTTTTGAACAAAAAATTATCAATATACATTTTTATTTAAAAATAAATTCATACTAAAATTTGTTTTACTATTAACATTATCATTGTTGTAACCCTTTGAGACACTAGTGATTTAGGGCTATATAAGTAAACATTGATTGATTGATTGATTGATAATAAACTAATATATAATATTATAATTATATATATTAAAATATAATACATGGTAAATGGGTTATACTCGTATAACGCTTTTCTACTTTCAAGGTACTCAAAGCATTTTGACATTATTTACACATTCACCCATTCACACACACATTCACACACTGATGGCGGGAGCTGCCATGCAAGGCGCTAACCACGACCCATCAGGAGCAAGGGTGAAGTGTCTTGCTCAAGGACAGAATGGACGTGAATAAGGTGGTAAAAGCTGGGGATTGCATATATATGTTGGGGCCTGGTTCGCCACGCCGTCCCCAATATATATAATATATTAATATAATGTATAATGATATATATATATTGTAAGTCATTAATAGTGTGTTAATGTATATTAATATTAGTAGTAAAAACAGTAAACTAATTATTAAATTTAAAATATATTAAAATACCAAAATATTAATTTCATAAAATATTTTAAAGATATTTGGTTGACAAAAACCATACCAATTATTGATGATCATTATTGCTATGAATATTAAAACTACATTACGGTACAATAATTAACATAGTAATATCTATTTTTATAATACAATGTATACAATTACAAATATATATTGTAACATAATATAAATATGTATATTTGTTTATATTAATAAAACATTTATCAGAAAAGGGTGGAATGCCATCTCCGGGTTGGGGAGGAGACCCTGCCCCAAGTGGAGGAGTTCAAGTACCTAGGAGTCTTGTTCACGAGTGAGGGAAGAGTGGATCGTGAGATCGACAGGCGGATCGGTGCGGCGTCTTCAGTAATGCGGACGTTGTACCGATCAGTTGTGGTAAATAAGGAGCTGAGCCGGAAGGCAAAGCTCTCAATTTACCGGTCGATCTACGTTCCCATCCTCACCTATGGTCATGAGCTTTGGGTCATGACCGAAAGGATATGATCACGGGTACAAGCGGCCGAAATGAGTTTCCTCCGCCGTGTGGCGGGGCTCTCCCTCAGAGATAGGGCGAGAAGCTCTGCCATCCGGGAGGAACTCAAAGTAAAGCCGCTGCTCCTTCACATTGAGAGGAGCCAGATGAGGTGGTTCGGGCATCTGGTCAGGATGCCAGCTGAACGCCTCCCTAGGGAGGTGTTTAGGGCACGTCCAACCGGTAGGAGGCCACGGGGAAGACCCAGGACACGTTGGGAAGACTATGTCTCCCGGCTGGCCTGGGAACGCCTCGGGATCCCCCGGGAAGAGCTAGACGAAGTGGCTGGGGAGAGGGAAGTCTGGGTTTCCCTGCTTAGGCTGTTAGCCCCGCGACCCGACCTCGGATAAGCGGAAGATGATGGATGGATGGAAAACATTTATCATATAAAAAAATAAACACATTTGGTACTGCTAACAATAATATTGTTACTATTACAATAATTACAATACTTGGACTTGTTTTCTTATAAATATTATTTGTGTCCCGTTGGTTTTTGTAAACCCATTTATTTTATAGTATACCCCAAAAGGGACAAGCGGTAGAAAATGGATGGATGGACACTGTAATATTAGTATTTTGAAACTTTTAAAATTTACTAAGCACTATGTAATATATAATGATATTTATAACAATTACAAATATTAGTATTGTTTGTCTTGGAAATCTTTTTATAATAGTTTTTCGATATAATAATTATTGTATCATATTCAAATTTCAATTTAGGTTTTTAATATGTTAAATAGCATATAAATAAATGTTTTCTTTTCATTAACAACTAAATAAATAGTATGTATACTTTATTGTTATTATTATAGAAGTAGTAGTTGTAGTCATTATATAAAAATATAATAATATAAACTGTGCACAACACATTTTAGAAAATATTAAAGGATATCATACATTATAAAGTTCATAGAAACAGACAAGGGCAAAACATACATGACAAAGTATGAATTAAATATTATAAAATAGTTAGGGTTATTATTATTACTGATGTCACTGTTATTATTTGCTTTGTTCAGTCGTAATGATAAGCATTATCGAATATATTATGAAATAATTGTTAAAAAAATGTGAGGTGAGGCTGACCGATGTTTGGCGTGACGATGGTGAAGGGGCTGAGGTAGGTCTTCCTCATGTTCTGAGCCAGAGTGCTGGCGTATTCCTCGTAATGGCGCAGGAGGGCCGCCGTGCCGCCTTCCGTGTGCTGGATCAGCTCCCAGTGTGCACGCGTGTCTGCGGACAGGATGGCGCTGCCCACGCGGACCAGGTTCTGAAGGAGCGACAGGGAGGAGACAGGAGCTCAGACGGTCGTCATAGTCACGCGTCATCCATTCCAGCTGGTCTTAGCGTGGTGTCACCTCAGTGAAGTGGACATCCTGCGTGGCCGTGAGGTTGAATCCCTGCTGCTCGCTCTCGTGCTGCAGAATTCTCCGAGTGAGGCCATATGCTACTTTCACATCGCTGCCGTAGTATTTCTCTGTGTGTAAGGTGGCGTTGGCCAACATGGTCGCCGTGTGCTGGATGTGTCCTGAGTTCAGCAGTGATGCATTCTGGGAAAACCTTTCCAACTGGGAGAGGAAAAATCATTTCCAACATAACTAACAAAGTTACACTCAAGTGCGTCACATGTTTAAACAATTTAACGTGTCCCAAAAGAGGAGTAGAAAGAAGCAAAGTTTATATCTTTCTTTATGTCGTCATTGTATGACTATCAAATTAACAAAAATTTGTATAGCAGAATAATACTAATAATATTTTTTTGTTTTTTGTTTGTTATATGTATTTTAGTAATTTTTCTTTTTTGATATTTTAAATATTTATGATTAACAAGCATCAGCCTGTTGAAAAAAAGTAATTAGTTGGAATATTATTGAGTTAATTACAATACATAAGTATGTTATAAGTATTCCTGCATATACTCATAAGGTATACAGTGGGGCTATAAAGTATTTAGTCAGCCACCAATTGTGCAAGTTCTCCCACTTAAAATGATGACAGAGGTCTGTAATGTTCCTCATAGGTACACTTCAACTGTGAGAGACAGAATGTGAAAAAAAAATCCAGGAATTCACATTGTAGGAATTTAAAATAATTTATATTGTAAATTATGGTGAAAATAAGTATTTCGTCAACCATTCTAAGCTCTCACTGATGGAAGGAGGTTTTGGCTCAAAATCTCACGATACATGGCCCCATTCATTCTTTCCTTAACACGGATCAATCGTCCTGTCCCCTTAGCAGAAAAACAGCCCCAAAACATGATGTTTCCACCCCTATGTTTCAGAGTAGGTATGGTGTTCTTGGGATGCAACTCAGTATTCTTCTTCCTACAAACACGACGAGTTGAATTTATACCAAAGTGGATACATGGATGATACAGAAGAGGATTGGGAGAATGTCATGTGGTCAGATGAAACCAAAATATAACTTTTTGGTATAAACTCAACTCGTCGTGTTTGGAGGAAGAAGAATACTGAGTTGCATCCCAAGAACACCATACCTACCATGAAGCATGGGGGTGGAAACATCATGCTTTGGGGCTGTTTTTCTGCTAAGGGGACAGGACGATTGAGCCGTGTTAAGGAAAGAATGAATGGGGCCATGTATCGTGAGATTTTGAGCCAAAACCTCCTTCCATCAGGGAGAGCTTTCAATGGTTGACCAAATACTTATTTTCCACCATAATTTACAAATAAATTCTTTAAAATTCCAACAATGTGAAATCCTGGATTTTTTTTTCACATTCTGTCTCTCACAGTTGAAGTGTACCTATGATGAAAATTACAGACCTCTGTCATCATTTTAAGTGGGAGAACTTACACAATCGGTGGCTGACTAAATACTTTTCTGCCCCACTGTATGTTATTATACTAATAATAACAATAACAGGGCAGCACAGTGGAAGAGGGGTTAGTGCATCCGCCTCACGATACAAAGGTCCTCAGTAGTCCTGAGTTCAATCCCGGGCTCGGGATCTTTCTGTGTGGAGTTTGCATGTTCTCCCCGCAATTGTGTGGGTTCCTTCTGGGTACTCCGGCTTTGTTGTCTGTCTATTTGTGTTGGCCCCGCGATAAAGTGGCGACTTTATCTCAGCTGCATTTGGCCTTCCGCCCAAATGCAGCTGAGATAGGCTCCAGCGACCACCCACAACACCAAAAGGGACAAGCGGTAGAAAATGGATAGATGGATGGATAACAATAATAATAATAATAATTTACCCTTTTAGTTAGTATTGTATCATTAGTGTGATTGTTTCAGACTTTTCTAAATATCCATCCATCCTTCTGCTGCCGCTTGACCCTTATGTGGGTTGCAGGGGATGCTGGAGACTATCCCAGCTGCACATGGGCTAAATATCCTTAACAAAAAATGTACATGTCTACATTATCATACATACTAAAATTGTTTATTTAGGTATTTCAAAAAAATGATGAAACAAATACAAATAAACAATAAATAATTTATAATAATTGGAATAATAAAGCTGACTATTTTAATTAATGTATTACAAAAGTGTGATTTTCTTCCTGACTATTTCCAAATATTTGTATATGATCATCTAAATACTGTAATTAAATATGTCGAAATTATGTTTGTTTTATCCAATTAAAAATGTATTTAATAGTCACATAAAGGAGACTATTAAATAAATTTTTAATAGGATAAAATAAACATAATGAATAATAACACGAATATTATTAATGACTCTTTTAATTGATATGACTCATTATATAGTGTATGTGACGGTTATAATAATAAAAATAGTAAAAATTATTTTCTTTTTAATTAATATGGAAACATTAGTGATATATTCCTGAAAATGTCCAATTATTATTAAATCATAAAGAAAATAATGAAATGTTACACAAATAAAATGAAATACTTTATGTGACGATTGTGTCAGGCTTGCCACTGACAGTTTGCTTGTGTTTTAGTTTCTCCTCTGTGTGTTTAGTATTTCCTGTCCCTTTTGTCTCCCTGAGTGCTTTGTTTCCCCTCAACTGCGGCTGATTGGCACCTGGCCACACCTGGTGTCAATCAGGCCGCAGCTATTTGTACCAGCTTTGTCTTCCAGTCAGTGCTAGATTATTGATTTGTCGATGTCACTTCTTGTCGCTTTTGTGATGTATTATCGCTCCCGTCGTGTCGTACCTTGTCTTGTCTTCGCAGCATTGCGGTAAGCTATGTTGGATTGCGGTTTTTAGCTTACTGCCTTTTGTTCCCTGCTTCCAAGTTTGTTTTTATATTACATGTATGACTTCTGTTTCCTGCTTGATTTTTGCTAGATTCCATGCTAAGTTCCCTTTTGTTTTCTAGCTCCCATGCTTGCTCCCTTAGTTCGTTAGCCGCCTCGTGCGCACTTTGTGTTTGTACCCTTTGTTTGGTTTTGTTCTAGTATTTTATATTAAAACCATGTTTCCTTATTCAATGCCTGCCTCTGTGTCTGCATCTTGGGGTTCGTCACCAACTAACTTTGACAGATTGAAAACAATAAGAATAAGAATAAAAATCGGAATAAAAACCCTAAACTACCAATACAGAGTCACTTAAGTATCATATCTTGCATGTAATTTTTATAATTTTTGTGTAGATGAATGAGTTCCATGTGAAGGAATAATCCTTGAGAGAGTTGCTAATCAAAACTGAAAATATGAAATATTTGTGTGCTTTAGGTGTGAGGTGAGTTGCACAGACACACAGAATCTCCAGTACCCACCAGCCCTTTGAGTTGGCTGAAGGTGACCGAGGTGCAGTTGAAGAGATTAGGAGGCAGCCATCCCTTGTGCTCGTCACAATGGCGAATGGCGGTGCCTGCGACGAGGACGAGGGGGAGGAAGAGTGTTTGCATTACATGAGCTGAGAAATTGACTGAAGCTCACAAAACTGCTTGAGGCCAACATCCATGCATTGTCATTATGTGATGCTAATTCCAAGCTCCTCCTACCCAGAGTGCCCTTGGGGCAAGGGACTGCAGCAGGGAGACCAAACTTGGTCCTGGGCCACCAGATTCCCGCCTCTATGGCCTGGGGGCAGCTGTCATAAATGACTGTCAGGGATGGACAAGAAGATATAAAAAAAGAATGGAATGGAAACAGCGGATGGAGCCGGCAGTAACGTCTTCTCACCTTCGCAGCCGTTGGAGGAAACCTCGGCGAAGGGGTTGTCACAGCGGTCACACTGGCGCCCGATCACCCCTGCCTTACACTGACACTGCCCACTGTCACGGTCACATGTTCGGGAGAAGGAGCCCACCGGGTAGCAGTCGCACAGCAGACATGTGTCGCCGTCTTCAGGACGGTAGTGATTGTCCTGAAAAAAAGGACACAATTGTTGTTGAAATATTTAACTATATACTTTAATGGTCCATCCATTTTCTACCCTTATAATACACACTGCTATATTAAGTTAAAGTTAAAGTACCAATGATTGAGGCGGTATAGCTTGGTTGGTAGAGTGGCCGTGCCAGCAACTTGAGGGTTCCAGGTTCGATTCCCGCTTCTGACATCCTACTCACTGCCGTTGTGTCCTTGGGGAAGACACTTTACCCACCTGCTCCCAGTTCCACCCACAGTGGTGTAAATTTAACTTAGATATTGGGTTTCACTATGTAAAGCGCTTTGAGTCGCTAGAGAAAAGCACTATATAAATATAATTAACTTCACTAATTCACATTGCGACACACACACTAGGTGCGGTGAATTTTGTCCTCCGCATTTGACCCATCCCCTTGTGGGAGGTGAGGGGAGCAGTGAGCAGCAGCAGTGGCCGTGCCCGGGAATTATTTTTGGTGATTTAACCCCCAATTCCAACCCTTGATGCTGAGTGCCAAGCAGGGAGGTAATGGGTCCCATTTTTATAGTCTTTGGTATGACTCGGCCGGGGTTTGAACTCGCGACCTACCGATCTCAGGCCGGACACTCTAACCACTAGGCCAGTGGTTCTCAACCTTTTTTCAGTGGTGTACCCCCTGTGAACATTTTTTTAATTCAAGTACCCCCAAATCAGAGCAAAGCATTTTTGGTTGAAAAAAAGAGATAAAGAAATAAAATACAGCACTATGTCATCAGTTTCTGATTTATTAAATTGTATAACAGTGCAAAATATTGCTAATTTGTAGTGGTCTTTCTTGAACTATTTGGAAAAAAAGATATAAAAATAACTAAAAACTTGTTGAAAAATAAACAAGTAATTCAATTATGAATAAAGACTTCTACACATAGAAGTAATCATCAACTTAAAGTGCCCTCTTTGGGGATTGTAATAGAGATCCATCTGGATTCATGAACTTAATTCTGAACATTTCTTCACAAAAAAAAAAGAAGATATAATTAACATCAATATTTATGGAACATGTCCACAAAAAATCGAGCTGTCAACACTGAATATTACATTGTTGAATTTCTTTTCACAGTTTATGAATTTACATTCATATTTTGTTGAAGTATCATTCAATAAATACATTTATAAAGGATTTTTTAATTGTTGCTATTTTTAGAATATAAAAAAAAAAACTCAGGTACCCCTTGGCATACCTTCAAGTACCCCCAGGGGTACGCGTACTACCATTTGAGAACCACTGCACTAGACCACTGAGTAGGTTATATGAATGTATATCACATAATATATACAGTGAATACCTGAACATAAATAATTCAACAGAGTTCGCCAACCAGTCGATCGCGAAAATATAAAATAAAATATATATTGATATGACATCATGACACTACCACTTGGAGAATGACCAACAGACCCACAAACAGGCAAGCATTTGAACCCATGAACACGCCCGCACGCCGCTGCCTCTCTCTCTGCGGCCACCGCTGCCAAAACCCCCCCAAACCGCCACGCTCTACACTCGCTGGTTTTGCAAACGCACATTTTTGCATGACATGCTCTTGGATTATTGAGCTGCAACAATGCATTAAAGCTGATTGTTGCAATTCATCGGATATTTTCAAGCATCCAACATCAAACAACTCTTCTCTCAACCACGAGTCCATGACCATAATCGCTTGCCTGCCACACGAAGCTAACGAGCCAAATAGTAGAGTCCGTGAACATTGCTCCAAAGTACGGATTTTGGGTTACTTTATTGTGAATACAAAACTAAAATTTGACATGTGCTAAGTCAGTCATATATTACAAAACAAGGGGGCAGCTTATCTACTCCCCCATTTATTCCCTTTTCATCACACAAAATAAAAGGTGATTTGACCATTTCCGGCGCTGACGTAAGACAACCATGTGACTCGCGTCCCACAAGTGATCAGAGGATGAACAATTATACAGTATTAAGGTCCTAAGCCTATAGTGGCTATAAACAGTCTGCTTCTACAACAAAGGTGCCCAAAGAACATATATGTATACGTATATATATATATATACGTATACATATATGTATATATATATACTAGGGGTGTGGGAAAAAATCGATTCGAATTTGAATCGCGATTCTCACGTTGTGCGATTCAGAACCGATTCTCATTTTTAAAATGTATTATTTTTATATTTATTTTTTATTTTTTTAATCAATCCAACAAAACAATACACAGCAATACCATAACAATGCTATCCAATTCCAAAACCAAACCTGACCCAGCAACACTCAGAACTGCAATAAACAGAGCAATTGAGAGAAGACACAAATACGACACAGAACCAAAAGTACTGAAACAAAAATTAATATTATCAACAACAGTATCAATATTAGTTATAATTTCAGCATAGCAGTGATTAAAAATCCATCCCTCATTGACATTATCATTTCAAATTTATAAAAATAAAAATAAAGTACAATAGTGTCACAGTGGCTTAAACTTGCATCGCATCTCATAAGCTTGACAACACACTGTGTCCAATGTTTTCACAAAGATAAATTAAGTCATATTTTTATTCGTTTAATAGTTAAAACAAATTTACATTATTGCAATCAGTTGATAAAACATTGGCCTTTACAATTATAAAACCTTTTTACAAAAATCTACTACTCTGCTAGCATGTCAGCAGACTGGGGTAGATCCTGCTGAAATCCTATGTATTGAATGAATACAGAATCCTTTTAAACTAGGAAAAAAATCGTTTTTAAATCGAGAATCGTCTTGAATTGAAAAAAAAATCGATTTTAAATCGAATCGTGACCCCAAGAATCGATATTGAATCGAATCGTGGGACACCCAAAGATTCGCAGCCCTAATATATATATCCACGTATATATATATATATATATATATATATATATATATATACACATATACAGTATATGTATACATATAAATATATAATACGTTTACATGTAATATAATATTTTATATAAATATATACATGTATATACATATATATATAATACTACATAATTAAATATAGTATTATATACATAATATTTATATAAATAAGATATATGATTTAAAGCGGCAGGAGAATAGGGGAAGACCGACTGTACCATTCTGCTGGCAAATTATTTATTATCTATTCACGTGAACACTATATATATTTTTTTTTATTTGTTTGTTGTGTTGGAAATTGTTATGAAACCAAAAGAAGATAAGATTCAATAAGATTTGCTTCTATCTACTGCTTTACAGACATGTTGGAATGAAATTGTAAACAAGTGATGTATACATTGTATCTGTATGTGCAAAATAAGCTAATACCAATACCAAAACTATTTTGATAGTATTATTAGACTGAGAAAAATTTTATTGATCGACAAGGGAAATTGTTCCACACAGCAGCTCGGTTTCAAAGGATGGTAAGGGTAAGGATGGAAAGGATAATGGAGGTATTAAGTTGACTAAAAATGCAATATAAAATATAACATATATGTAATGTTTACATACATTTATATACGGTACATAGTATATACTGATATATATATATATACATATATATTTTTTTTATAAATACAATATATAACACATATTATATATTTAGAAATACAATATAACAAATTATTTTAGATTTATAATTTAAATAATACTATAACAAAACATTTATTAGAATAAAGTGAAAATGACCAGATGTTTATTGCATATTATGTATGTGTAATCATTATAGATTACTTAGTTTGTATACTTTTTTCTACAATTTTTTTTCATTCATCTTATCTTTTCATTGCAATTCCCCAACAATATTTAAATGTCTTTCAGCAAAGACATGCTCACCTTACAGCGACAATCTCCACTGGTCTTGTTGCAGTCGGAGTCAAAGCCGCGCTCAGTGGGACAGTTACAGGGGCCGCATGTTTTGTGACCCCACCAACCTCGGGGACACGGCAGGTCGGTCCTGCAGGGACAACATCATCGGTTATTAATATTAAAAACATCACGCCAGCGCGTGAATGCAGTGCTCTTTACTTTTTCTCGCAGTAACGGCCAAAGTAGTTGTGTGGACAATCACATGCGTAACCGCGGGAGGAGGTGGACTTCCTGGTGCACGTGGACTCGTGCTCGCAGAGGTTGAGCGTGCACGCGTCAGTGCAGTTGGTGCCGTAGTAACCTGTTAATGAGACCACATTGGGCTAAACAACAGGAGGATGTTTCTAAGTGGTATTAGGATGCAAGGCTGACCAGAGTGACACGTGCAGGAGTAGCTGTCCCAGTTGTCTCTGCAGTAGCTGTTGGAAGGACACGGGCCCAAGCCGCACGGGTCGGGCACCTTGCAGCCCGCCTCCACGTTCACTCTCCTGGCCAGAGACAGACTCAGAGCACCCCCGACACGAAGACCCTGCACACAGAACAAAATATCTTTATTGGCCTGGAGGATGAAAGGAGACTAGTAATTAGGTAATTATAATGACAGTGACAAATAATACAATAAAGAATATATACTTTGGTAATGTGCAACAATTTTATGAGATTAATTTTCTAAAATATATTATCATCTTTTTATATATTTAAATATAGACATATATATTTAATTACATATATAATAAGTGTATATTGTATATATTATATAAAAATATACAATGTGTATATACATGTACATATATATATGTATACACATATGTATGTATGTGTGTATATATATACACACATATATATATATATGTATATATCCATCCATTTTCTACCACTTATTCCCTTTTGGGGTCGCGGGGGGCACTGGCGCC
Source organism: Nerophis ophidion (assembly GCF_033978795.1). Taxonomy (NCBI): domain Eukaryota; kingdom Metazoa; phylum Chordata; class Actinopteri; order Syngnathiformes; family Syngnathidae; genus Nerophis; species Nerophis ophidion. Next base: position 10,919,370 of record NC_084626.1, read on the forward strand.
TATCTCAGCTACAATCGGGCGGAAGGCGGGGTACACCCTGGACAAGTCGCCACCTCATCGCAGGGCCAACACAGATAGACGGACAACATTCACACTCACATTCACACACTAGGGCCAATTTAGTGTTGACAATCAACCTATCCCCAGGTGCATGTCTTTGGAAAAGGGAGGAAGCCGGAGTACCCGGAGGGAACCCACGCATTCACGGGGAGGACATGCAAACTCCACACAGAAAGATCCCGAGCCTGGAATTGAACCCAGGACTGCAGGACCTTCGTATTGTGAGGCAGACGCACTAACCCCTCTTCCACCGTGAAGCCCTATATATATATATATATATATATATATATATATATATATATATATATATATATATATATATATATATATATATATATATATATATATATATATATATATATATATATATATATATATATATATATATATATATATATATATATATATATATATATATATATATTGTAGCTGAGATAGGCGCCAGCGCCCCCCGCAACCCCACAAGGGAATAAGCGGTAGAAAATGGATGGATATATATATATATATATATATATATATATACACACACACAATAAGTACGTACTGTATGTATGTATATATACAGTATGTATATATATATATACACACACAAATATGTACATACTGTATGTATGTGTATGTGTGTATATATATATATATATATATATATATATATATATATATATATATATATATATATATATATATATATATATATATATATATATATTTACAGAACTTCAATAAGTGTTCTTTAGATGAAGGCCATATTTAATTGAAATCTTATAGAAAAATCAATTATTTGAAAACATTTTTAATTCATTAATTTGTATTTATTATAATTGTATTATCAAAATAAAATAAACATCAAATAGGAATAAAATATACAGGACTCACTATGAAAAATGTTGGTGTATTTTATATATATGTATATTTTTTTTAATAATTACCTAAATAAATAAATAGTTTTGAATCTATATAGTGAATGGCCCATCTTAAATACCTACCTTTTCTTTTATTTATTTTCAAACAAAAATATTTTTTCTTTCAGGAGATAAATCATTATAAAAAATACGTTATCACACAAATAGATAATTGAAAATTGTCATAAAAGATACACAATTCTATCAGATTAAATGAAAATGCCACTGAATAAATATATATCTCACTAAATAATAGATACATTTCATTAAAGTAAATACAATAACATTGAATAAATGTCATTAAATGATTATAACAGTCATTAAATAATGCAAAAAGTATTTAAATAAAGAAAATTACTATTTAAAAAATATAAATGTAATTAAATGACTAAAAGTATCAATACATAATAAGGAATTTAATTAAATCAAAATATAAATTTAATTTAAGAAATATTAATGTCAATCAATCAATCAATTTTATTTATATAGCCCCAAATCACAAATGTCTCAAAGGACTGCACAAATCATTACGACTACAACATCCTCGGAAGAACCCACAATGTCAATAAATAATAATATACTTTTCATTAGATTAAATAATGCTAATTAAGAAATATAAGTGTCATCAAACAATACAGAATGTATTTAAATTCAATTAAAATGAGGCTTGAGAAATACAAATGTGATTAAATAATTGAATTACATTAAAAAAAAGAAGCCATTTCCATCTATTTTCTACTGCTTCACCCCTTCAGGGTCGAAGGGGGCTAGAGCCTATCCCAGCTGCATTCGGACAGACAAGTCACCACCTCATCGTAGGGCAAACACAGATAAACAGGAGGTGGGAGGAAGCTGGAGTCCTTGGAGGGAACCCACGCAGTCATGGGGACATCATGCTAACTTCACACAGAAAGACCCTGATCCCACAGATCAAATTTATCACCATTTATTAGATGTAAACGCTATTAAATAACACATCATTATAATACATTAAATGATAATGCCATTTGATGAATATAAATGTCATTATATACAAACTTTGAATACATCCAATAATGTCAGTTAATAAATAGAAATATCACAAAATTATTTAAATTAATATTTAATTAATTCATTTATTATTATGATGATTTAATATTCCTAATTGAATATTTTTTTAATTCATTCATGAACAATCTAAACATACTACATGTTTTAAATGTGTTGTTTTTTTATCCTATTTTTTTATTTATTAATTTTGTTAAGGCACAATTTGAAAAACAAAAAATTCTGAATACTTATTTTTGCACTGTACTGCCTTTTCCAAATTGTCTCCTTAGAACAATACGATGATGGACATACTGGAATAGCATGAAATCAAAAAGAGGGAATAATGCATTATTTATAAAGAAGACGTATTCTCACTTGTATGCAGCCTCGGAAGCCATGCTGGATTTTCCCATCAGGCGCCGCTAAACCTCCAACGCTGACCGCCTTCAGCATGGACTCCTGCAGCTCTCCATCCACTTGCATACTGGCCTAAAACACACACAAGACGCTGGAAGTGATGCGCCGCAGAGCCAGGAGATTGTCATGAATAAATATTAGCGTCATGGCTCACCAGGTAGAGGCCGTGGTCGACGGATATAACCGCCTTATGTTGGCCCGCTGGCCGGCCCACGCTGCTGATATCCAACTGCAGGTGATGCCAGTCGCCATCGTTCACCAGCATCTCTTCCACGCGGGACAGAGTGGAGTCTTCCCCCCTGTGGAGGCCCATCAACACACTCCCGCCGCGCAGCTGTGGAGGTCAAAAGGCCAAGAAGAGTGAGGTGAGACGAGAGTGGGAGGACAAGAACATCCATGTTTGTCATGTTTAAACATGCTCAGACGTGTAAAAAAAGCAGAATGTCTTAGTACAGTGGTTCTCATATGGGGGTACACGTACTCCTGGGGGTACTTGAAGGTATGCCAAGGGGTACGTGAGGTTTTTAAAAAATATTCTAAAAATAGCAACTATTCAAAAATCCTTCATAAACATATTTATTGAATAATACTTCAACAAAATATGAATGTAAGTTGATAAACTGTGAAAAGAAATGCAACAATGCAATATTGAGTGTTGACAGCTAGATTTTTTGTGGACATGTTCCATAAATATTGATGTTAAAGATTTCTTTTTTTGTGAAGAAATGTTTAGAATTAAGTTGATGAATCCAGATGGATCTCTATTAGAAATCCCCAAAGAGGGCACTTTAAGTTGATGATTACTTTTATGTGTAGAAATCTTTATTTATAACTGAATCACTTGTTTATTTTTCAACAAGTTTTTAGTTGTTTTTATATCTTTTTTTCCAAATACTTCAAGAAAGACCACTACAAATGAGCAATATTTTGCACTGTTATACAATTTAATAAATCAGAAACTGATGACATAGTGCTGTATTTTACTTCTTTATCTCTTTTTTTTTCAACCAAAAATGCTTTGCTCTGATTAGGTGGTACTTGAATTAGAAAAATGTTCACATGGGGTACATCACTGAAAAAAGGTTCAGAACCACTGTCTTAGTATATTCAGTCATGCGCTGGACAACACTCAGCCAGCAGGAGGCGCTACTAAGCTCGCTGCCAGACTGAACCAATTACAATTTAGTGACAATTCATAACAACCATCACATTTTATTTGCATTTAACATGATCTTTTTCTTCTTTTTACAATAAGTCGACAATTGTTGAGGTACAGAATTATAATAGTTATAATTATGATATGATCTCACTAGATTTACTATCTTACTTTTATTTAAAAATGTATCCTGACTATAATTATTTTAAATATTGTTCTCAACAAAAAAATGTTTACAATATTTTTCATATTTTCAAAAATGTTTCTATGTATTTTGCTTCTTATCTTATCAACTATTATACTTTGGCAGTTTAGAGGTTTAACATCATCATGAAAATGTCATTAAATAAAGCCGATTATTCCCTTTGGGATTGCTGGGGGCGCTGGTGCCTATCTCAGCTACAATCGGGCGGAAGGCGGCGTACACCCTGGATAAGTCGCCACCTCATTGCAGTCAATGCCAGTCAATGCCAATAAATAACTTTAAATATCATCAGATAATTAAAAATACTTTGAAATATATACATTAGTAATGAAACACTAATTATTACATTGTTTCAACTTCATAAGAAGTTGCCAATCATCAAATCATTTGTTTTTCAATATTTACATATTAAGCACACAGGTGAACCAAGCATTGGCCCTGCGATGAGGTGTCGACTTGTCTAGGGTGTACGCAGCCTTCCGCCTGATTGTAGCTGAGATAGGCACCAGCGCCCCCAGCGATCCCAAAGGGAATAAGCGGTAGGAAATGGATGGATGGATGGGTGAACCAAGCAAATGTTTATCTTTTTTGATCCGTCCATTGCCAGCTCAAACCACTAAAAACAACACAATTGCTTGGCAGCAAAAGATGACGCATAGGGGTTGTGACGTAAATTTCGATCAACAAAATACTAAAATATGATTTACTTATATATTACAAGATCACTGACCTCTTCAAAATAACAAACGTTACAATAAAATAAAAAAACAACCAACTAAATAACCTAAATTAATATTGAATGGCCCATTATTTATTGACATTTTGTTTTAAAGCTAAAGGGAGCCAGGGCGAACTCATGAAAGATATTGGGCCTCGTGTGTGAATGTGAGTGTGAATGTTGTCTGTCTATCTGTGTTGGCCCTGCGATGGGGTGGCGACTTGTCCAGGGTGTACCCCGGCTTACACCCGAATGATGCTGAGAGGTAGAAAATGGATGGATGGATATATACAGCGGGGCAAAAAAGTATTTAGTCAGCCACCGATTGTGCAAGTTCTCCCACTTAAAAATATGACAGAGACCTGTAATTTTTATCATAGGTACACTTCAACTGTGAGAGACAGAATGTGAAAAAAAATCCAGGATTTCACATTGTAGGAATTTTAAAGAATTTATTTGTAAATGATGGTGGAAAATAAGAATTTGGTCAACCATTCAAAGCTCTCACTGATGGAAGGAGGTTTTGGCTCAAAATCTCACGATACATGGCCGCATTCATTCTTTCCTTAACACGGATCAATCGTCCTGTCCCCTAAGCAGAAAACAGCCCCAAAGCATGATGTTTCCACCCCCATGCTTCACAGTAGGTTTGGTGTTCTTGGGATGCAACTCAGTATTCTTCTTCCTCCAAACACGACGAGTGGAGTTTATACCAAAAAGTTGTATTTTGGTTTCATCTGACCACATGACATTCTCCCAATCCTCTGCTGTATCATCCATGTATCCATGCTGGTATAAAATCAACTTGTCGTGTTTGGTGGACGAAGAATACTGAGTTGTATCCCAAGAACACCATATCTACTGTGAAGCATTGGGGTGGAAACATCATGCTTTGGGGCTGTTTTTCTGCTAAGGGGACAGGACGATTGATCCGTGTTAAGGAAAGAATGAATGGGGCCATGTATCATGAGATTTTGAGCCAAAACCTCCTTCCATCAGTGAGAGCTTTGAATGGTTGACCGAATACTTATTTTCCACCACAATTTACAAATAAATTATTTAAAATTCCTACAATGTGAATTCCTGTATTTTTTTTCAAATTCTGTCTCTCACAGTTGAAGTGCACCTATGATGAAAATTACAGACCTCTGTCATCATTTTAAGTGGGAGAACTTGCACAATCGGTGGCTGACTAAATACTTTTTTGCCCCACTATATGTATATATATGTATATATAAATTGTTTGCATGTGTTGGCAGCCAATTACTAGTAACGTGGAAGATGTTATTGATAACACTCCATTTCATTTAGATTTTTCATCAAATTTGATGCCACAGAGATGGCAGACGCTCCCTCAGCTCTCTCACTCAGCATTACTGTCTTTGTTTCTCTCCTTAATAGAGCGTCCGGGTTGTAAAGAATAAGCTCTTCCCCCTTGAGAATAATCACACATTTCAGCATATTGCAACATTCCTGTACATGCAGAAAAAATTAGCCAATATTTTTCACCTGCAGCGTGAGGTTGTGCTGTAGGCCGGAGGCGATGTGCAGCAGCATGGCGCCCGCCTGCCGCGTGCGCAACATGAGCTCCACATGCCAGGGGACGGAGGCTGCCGTCGCCAGGTTGTCCCACTGCAACAGGCTGTCGCCCAGGAAGCGTTGCGGGTTGGCCATTACTGCGGGTGGAAGGAATGAACAATGTTGAAATACACATTAGAAGGCAGCTGTAAGTTATCGCCACACGTTCAAGTGAGTCGTGCAGGATAAGATCCAACTTCAACTTGTTTAAGGAAATACTCTTTTTATTTGTTAATAGCTACATAGAACAAAAAGACAGAAGGTCATCAATTTGAACCACAAGCTCGTTCCTGGCGATCGACAGGGTGTTTTTTGAAGCCAGAACTGGTTGTAACATACCGTATTTTCCGGACCATAGGGCACACCGGATTATAAGGCGCACTGCCGATGAGTACCTCGGAGTCTTGTTCACGAGTAAGGGAAGAGTGGATCGTGATATCGACAGGCGGATTGGTGCGGCCTCTTCAGTAATGCGGACGCTGAATCGATCCGTTGTGGTGAAGAAGGAGCTGAGCCGGAAGGCAAAGCTCTCAATTTACCGGTCGATCTACGTTCCCATCCTCACCTATGGTCATGAGCTTGGGTTATGACCGAAACGACAAGATCACGGGTGCAAGCGGCCGAAATGAGTTTCCTCTGCCGGGTGGCGGGGCTCTCCCTTAGAGATAGGGTGAGAAGCTCCGCCGTCCGGGAGGAGATCAAAGTAAAGCCGCTGCTCCTCCACATCGAGAGGAGCCAGATGAGGTGGTTCGGGCATCTGGTCAGGATGCCACCCAAACGCTTCCCGTGGGAGGTGTTTCGGGCCCGTCTGAGCGCTATGATGCCACGGGGAAGACCCAGGACACGTTGGGAAGACTATGTCGCTTGGCTGGCCTGGGAACACCTCGAAATCCCCCGGGAGGAGCTGGACAAAGTGGCTGGGGACATAAAAGTCTGGGTTTCTCTGCTTAGGCTGCTGCCCCTGCGACTCGACCTTGGATAAGCGGAAGAAAGTTAAAGTACCAATGATTGTCACACACACACAAGGTGTGGTGAAATTTGTCTTCTGCATTTGACCCATTCCCTTGATCACCCCCTGGGAAGTGAGGAGAGCAGTGGGCAGCAGCGGTGGCCGCGCCTGGGAATCATTTATGGTGATTTAACCCCCAAATCCAACCCTTGATGCTGAGTGCCAGGGAGGCAATGGGTCCCATTTTTTATAGTCTTTGGTATTACTCGGCCGGGGTTTGAACTCCCAACCTACTGATCTCAGGGCGGACAGTCTAACCACAAGGCCACTGAGTAGGCCTAGTAAGAAGATGAATGGATGGATGGATGGATGCCGATGAGCAGGTCTATTTTCATACATAAGGCGTATCGGATTATAATGCGCATTAAAGGGGTCATGTTGTGATTTTTTTCCTAAATCTAAAACACTTCTTTGTGGTCTACATAACATGTAGAAGTGGTTCTTTGGTGAAAATGTTGCATAGATTATGTTTTACAGACCATTTCTAAGTAGCTTTCTGACAGTTGTCCACGTCACGTGGTCCACGTCATCTTTGTTGTAGCGGTGTAGCGTGCAAGGACGGGAGTGGAAGAAGTGTCAAAAGATGGAGCTAACTGTTTTAATGACATTCAGACTTTACTTAAATCAATAAGGGGGCAGCATCTACTCATTCGTGGCTCAATAATGCAACATCAACGCCGTAATTGTGTCCTGTGAAAAACCGTCCAGCCGGAACTCTCTACTAACTAAAGTTCCTTGGGTGAATAATGTAAACTCGCTACAGTTTTTAGCGCTTTGATAGCTAGTCTAAAAGAAGAACTTTACGTTACTTTATATTAGACATGGCAACAGCAGAAACTGAATGGCACATACGAAGGTCGAGAAAAAGAAAAAGCTTATGACTACGAAACGTTCAAGGACTACAATGGCAGAAGCGTGCAAATTTTCAGGACTTATGCAGATCCCAAATACACATCAGCAGGTACCAGAAGGTAAGAAAAGTAGCTTTTGCATAACATTGCGAAAAAACCCCGCCAGATAATATGTCTGCTAATATGTGCCATTTTGCGGTCCTTATACACACACCATAATAATCCTCGTATGTTTAATGCACCGACAATCCATCAAGCGGTGCAGCTTCATAGCTTACCGAAGTCGTACTAAAACATTTTGACAGATTTTTCAGCTCCGTGTGTAATGTTCTATATTTTCAATGGAACATTTAAAGTTTTGGTGTGGTTTACTGGCATCATCTTGCAGTTTAGGCGTATCTCTTATGTGTGACTGCTATCTACTGGTCACACTTATCATAACGCCATGTACCAAATAAAATTGTTTCGAGGTCGGTGAGCACAACCAGAATTATGCCGTACATTAGGCGCACCGGGTTATAAGGCGCACTGTCAATTTTTGAGAAAATGAAATAATATTTGAAGTGCGCCTTATAGTCCGAAAAATACGGTATTGATTAACTCCATCTCCAATAACGCATCTCTTCAAAAAGTTGATAAATAGTCCAGGAGTGCTACATTCACTCGCTGAGCTGACTCTTCGAGAAACACTGCTTCTAACGTGTTGGCACATCACACTCTGCATTATGGGATGTTTGCTGAATTTGATACTTAAAGACACTGACCTACTGGGTATCGATTCTTGTAAAATCAAACGGTGCCATATTTTGATACCTTTGTTGTTCGGCTTGGTTGGCTCAAAAATTTTTCGGGTAAACACTCACTCAAGCAGCACTCAGAGCAGACCAAGTCGGACTGCCTTTAAGTAACGCTGCAGTTTTCCAAGCCAACAAAGCAAGTATGGTTGATAGAAAACACTCAAACGTATAGTAAGGCTCCAATTTTCAAAATGTGCTAGCTTGATTTTAATTTATATTAGCTTTACTATAGACATGTGATTTTACATGTCGACCTCCAAATTTGGTAATGAAAACTACACGATGCATGTTACAGTCAAACAGCTGATGTGTAATGAGTATAATACTTGCAGTATAAACATGTTGGGTGCAACAAAAGCCTAGATTCTCTTTAATGGCAAAGACTGGTTCCTGAATAGGCAACACACTACCTAGCCTATACACTGCTACCATCTAGAGCAGTGGTCCCCAACCACCAGGCTGCGGCCCGGTACTGGGCCGTGGCCCGATTGGTACCGGGCCGCGGAAGAACTTTTTTATTCATTTTTATAAAAAAAAAAAAAAAAAAAAGTTTTATCTTTTTATTTTTTTTTTATTAAATCAACATAAAAAACACAATATACACTTACAATTAGTGCACCAACCACAAAAACCTCCCTTTTCATGACAAAAACGTCCCTTTTTCATGACAAAGAAAAAAAAAAAGGACCCCCCCCCCCGGGCTGCGGGACAAATTGTTAAGCGTTGACTGGTCCGCGGATACAAAAAGGTTGGGGACCACTGACCTATTGTCTTAGAATTGCAATTCCAATAAAAGTGTCAGGCTTGCCACTGACAGTTTGTTTGTGTTTTAGTTTTTCCTCTGTGTGTGTTTAGTATTTCCTGTTTTTAGTTCCTCTTAGCGCTCTTATTTTGTCTGTTTCCCGTTTTTTTTCCCTGTGCGCTGTTTCTCCTCAGCTGCGGCTGATTGGCACCTGGCCACACCTGGTGTCAATCAGCCCACTCCTTTTTGTACCTGCTTTTGTCCTCCAGTCAGTGCTGGATTATTGTCTTGTCGATGTCACTCTTGTCGTTGCTACCTGTCGTGTCTAATTGAAGCCTCTCTGCCATAGACATTTCTGCGGATATGACACGACACGACAGGTAGCAACGACAAGAGTGATATCGACAAGACAATAATCCAGCACTGACTGGAAGACAAAAGCAGGTACAAATAGGAGTGGGCTGATTGACGCCAGGTGTGGCCAGGTGCCAATCAGCCGCAGCTGAGGAGAAACAGCGCACAGGGAAAAAAAATAGGAAAAAGACAAAATAAGAGCGCTGACAGGAACTAAAAACAGAAAATACTAAACACACAGAGGAAAAACTAAAACACAAACAAACTGTCTGTGGCAAGCCTGACAAAAAGTCTACTATATAATGCTTGAAAATGAGATTCATAATTATAAGAAAACAAGATATAGCAACTGTTAAATAAAAAATGAGGTTTCATTATGAAACAATAAATATTTATTAACACATGAACACACTCAGAAATACGGTACTGAAAATTAGTATCGTTGTATACCAATATTAATTTCCAGGTACCAGAAATTGATACTACATGGATTCAAATGTGAAAGGTACCCATCCCTACTCACGACCCAGACAAAGAGCTCGAAAAGGACCTTGTATTGTTTATGCAGGAGCAGAATTACTTTTTCTTTTCTGCAGAATTAGTATTCGTTGATTGATGGCGGCCATGCTTTTTTAACTAAGCTTGCTCAAATTCCACACACATGTGCCTGTTGGTCTCCTGGAAGTGTGTACCAAATTTGGTGGTAATTCTGCAAAACACCCTAAAGTTAAGGTAGGAATTTTGTAGCGCTGTGTGAGAAATTTCAAGTCATTGCAACATATTGGTGCAATAACAGTGTGGCGTAAATGTCAGAAGCAAAAAAGCACAGTTGGGGTGCATGTCACATTTTCACCCTTTCTGTCTCAGGAGCATAGAGTGAGCTTACACATTTTGTTTACCACATGACTGAAACTGTGACAACGATTCCTCACACCTTCATACCTAATCGTCAGGAAACCAAACAACATCATCTTCCTGCGTGTCGTGCACGGCAAACACAATAACAATACGTGCCGTGGGCTCACATCTCTGCATTTTTTGGTCCGCTCTCACATTGATGCCCACCATAAATCACCCACTGTAGATGTCTGCAGTGTATCAGGTGAGGCACAACTAAATCACACCTGTCTGCAGGACTGGAAGGGCAATTAGTTGCATTTGCATCATGTGAAACCTGTTTGACTGATGCTGATTCTGTGACAAACGGCCATAAAATTGAACTGGTAATGGCCCAAAATCTCCAGAAATGCTGCATTTCTGGCAACCCTTGAACACCACACGCCCACATGACTTCACATACCAGCAGGATGGTGTGTTCAAGGTTCTATCTTGTACTACTTTTCAAATAATTCAAGTCTCAGAGGTCGAACAAGAGTGGAAATCAAGCATGGAATTTAGACTTTTAGTAAGTCCTACCGTGAACGCGCCATTTTGTGTGTCTGTTGCTTTAATGTCAGCGTCCAACGGAATAGATGCCATGTGTTGTGTACAACAAGAGCACATTAAGGAAGGATGCAAATAAAGATAGTGATCAAATCACACCCCCCAAAACAAAACAAAACTAACAAAAAAACAACAACTTACACCTTCCATGTTTGTAGCTTACAGCTGCCTGCATTTAAAGATGTGTAGTGAAGCCTGATTTTTACAACACGCACTTCCTCCACTTTTTACATATTCACAGTCACTGCAATTGTCCAACATTTTAGATGCCATATATCAGATCCAACAATGTAACATTCAGGATTGTGTCAGGAGGATGCAACTGTTAGCAACATTGGCATTGCTATATGAGCTAGATTGCTAGCATTATGCTTATATTTTAACAGTAATATCCATCCATCCATCCAGCAATATCATGCTGTTAAAAAAAGGTAACAATCTAATTTAGCTGACTGTATCTGACTGATGGGTGGATAGCAGAGCCTCACAATGCATTTAAAAATTGTATAGTAGTGAAGCCTGTTTTTTTTTACAAAGTGCACTATATTTACTTTTTACATATGCATGCACTGATTTTGCACTTGTTCAAAGTAATAGTTGCCATGTATGTGACATTAGTGAATTGTCTTATATGTATTTAGCACTTTTCTCTCGTGACTCAAAGCGCTTCACATAGTTAACCCATGATCGAAGTTACATTTAAACCAGTGTGGGTGGCACTTGGAGCAGGTGGGTAAAGTGTCTTGCCCAAGGACACAATGGCAGTGACTAGGATGGCGGCAGAGGGGATCGAATCTGAAACCCTCAAGTTGCTGGCACGCACGGCCACTCTACCAACGAATCCACGGCGCCCCAACTAATTGGGACGAGAGGATGTATATGTTGGCAATGTTGGCATCGCTTCATGAGCTAAAGTGCTAACATTACATTCACATTTTATATATATATATATATATATATATATATATATATATATATATATATATATATATATATATATATATAAATATATATATATATATATATATATATATATATATATTTTAATCAGTCCAACAAAATAATACGCAATAATACCATAATAATAAAACTCCAATTCTAAAACCAAACCTGGTTCAGCAAAATTCCGAATAACAATCAACAGAGCAATTGAGAGGACGCACAAACATGACACAAAACAATCCAAAAGTAGTCAAACAAAAATGAATAATATCAACAACAGTATCAATATTAATAAAAATTCCAGCATAGCAGCAATTAGAAAATCCCTTATTTACATTACAATCAGGGCCCATCCATCCATCCATTCCTTACCGCTTGTCCCTTTTGTGGTTGGGGGGGTGCTGCAGCCTATCTTGGCTGCATTCGGGCGAAAGGCGGCGTATACCCTGGACAAGTAGCTACCTCATCACAGGGCCAACACAGATAGACAGACAACATTCACACTCACATTCACACACTAGGACCAATTTAGTGTTGCCAATCAACCTATCCCCAGGTGCATGTCTTTGGAAGTGGGAGGAAGCTGGAGTACCCAGAGGGAACCCACGCAGTCACGGGGAGAACATGCAAACTCCACACAGAAAGATCCCGAGCCCGGGATTGAACCCAGGGCTACTCAGGACCTTTGTGTTGTAAGTGCAGATGCACTAACCCCCCTCTACCGTGCTGCCCATCAGAGCCATTTATAAAAAATATAATAAAAACATTTAAAAAAGGAACAATAGTGTCATAGTGGCTTACACTTGCATTCCATTCACATTTTAACAGCAATATTAAGCTAAGTTAGCCTGTTTGTAATATCGCTAAAATTTGTTCCATTTTGTCCACTAGCAACGCTGTGATCAGTATTCATGCGTTCGTTAAGTCTCGTCTCGATTACTGTGACATATTATTTTCGGGTCTCCCCATGTCTAACATTAAAATATTACAGTTGGTACACAATGCGGCTGCTAGACTTTTGACAAGAACAAGAATTTTTGATCATATTACGCCTATACTGGCTCACCTGCACTGGCTTCCTGTGCACTTAATGTCAGGGCGTGGACTGTGGTGTGGATTGTTTTCCCGTGATGCAAAGCGATTGGACCGGACAGGACGTGAAGGTAATGACATATTTAATTTTACTCATATAAAGGAACAAACGAAAAACGCTCGCAGGGGAGGAACGAAAACTTGGCTCTAAAAACAAAAACTTGCACTAAGGCAAAACTATGAACATAAAACAAAAACTTGCACGACGGCGTGAATAACGAAAACACTTACTGTGACCGAGACAAGGGGCATGGATCATTGGCATGGATAGCATGGGTTTGTAGAAGGCGATAAAGGGTGAGTAGATGGTGATGTCGCCAGGCTGACGACCTGGAAACTGTGGCTTAAATAATACTGTGGTGATTGGAAACAGGTGCGTGACATGGGGACAGGGGAAAACTAATGGGTTGGCATGGAAACAAAACAATGGAGTGAAAAAACAGGAACTAATAGAGTCTTGAAGTAATCTTACACAATTAAACAAAACATGATCATAAAGACATGACACTTAAGATGTGACTTTAAACTTTTACTACTTACGTATAAAATACTAAACGGTCTCGCTCCATCCTATCTTGCCGATTGTATTGCACCATATATCCCGGCAAGAAATCTGCGTTCAAAGAACTCCAGCTTATTAGTGATTCCCAAAGCCCCAAAAAAGTCTGCGGGCTATAGAGTGTTTTCTATTCGGGCTCCAGTACTCTGGAATGCCCTCCTGCTAACAGTTAGAGATGCTACCTCAGTAGAAGCATTTAAGTCTCATCTTAAAACTCATTTGTATACTCCAACCTTTAAAAAGACCCCCTTTTTAGACCAGTTGATCTGCCATTTATTTTATTTTCTGCTCTGCCCTTCCACAAGGGAGAGGGGAGGGCACAGGTCCGGTGGTCATGGATGGAGTGCTGGCTGTCAGGAGTCGGGACCCGGGATGGACCACTCACCTGTGCATCGTTTGGGGACATCACTGCACTGCTGACCTGTCTCCGCTCGGGATGGTCTCCTGCTGACCCCACGATGGACTGGACTCTCACTATTATGTTAGATCCACTATGGACTGGACTTTATGCTAGACTCACTCGATGTCCATTGCATCCGGTCTCCCCTTGAGGTCACCCACATCTGTGACCCTCTCCAAGGTTTTCATAGTCATTCTCATTGACATCCCACTGGGTTGTGAGTTTTTCCTTGCCCTTGTGTGTGATCTGAACTGAGGATGTCGTTGTGGCTTGTGCAGCCCTTAGAGAAACTTATAATTTAAGGCTGTATAAATAAACATTGATTGATTGATTGATTGATAACTGACTGATGGATAAATGGCGGAGCACCACAATGCATTTTAAGATGTGTAGGGAAACCTGCTTTTTACAAAGTGCACTTCATTCACGCTCTACATGTCCTCTGAGACTTTGCACTTGTGCAGCGTACTAGATGCCATACAACAAGTGGGATGGGAGGATGCAAAAATGAGTATTGCTATGGAAGCCAAAGTTCTAACATTACATTCACATTTTAATTGCAACATCATGCTAAGTTAAACTCCCCACCCCCAACAAAATCAAACATCCATCTTTTATGACGCTCACCTCTTTCGCAGTTTCTTCCTCCAAAGCCGAGCGGGCAGTCGCAGCTGAAGGATCCCCACATGTTGACGCAGACGCCTCCATTCAGACACGGTTTGTTGTTGCAGAAGTGCCTCTTAGCGGAGCATCCTGGGGAGAAAAAACTAAGAACTCTTATCTCCAGATGAGACAGGAGTTGGTGGAATGCTAAGAGGACGACTACGCATGTTCGTGCCAGGCAAGGTGCCGTTGTTAGCGATGAAGCCGGCCATGTCTACACGCTGGTTGTCCACGCGCAGGTTCTTCATGCAGCCCACAAACTGGTGGTTGCGGACAGGGAAGTCTTCTGGGAGCTTGGGGACACCTCCGAGCAGCAGCGGGCCGGTCAGGTCCAATGATCTGACAGCAGACATGCACATTTAAAGCAAGGGTGTTCCAATCCAATATTGATATGGGTCCAATATCAGCAACAACAAAAAAAAGATTAGGGCATATCAGTTTGTATCTAAAATCTTTGATACAAGTAGGCCTGTAGCGCAAAACTAGACAACCAGTAAACAAATAAATGTCTTCCAATTAGCACACAGGGTTGGTCTTTTCTACTACTTTAGTCAAGTCAATTACAAAAGGTAAACATGGTAGGCTATAGGCTACTGGGAGCTAACAGCTACACAACAGCTAAGCTCACACTAGCACACAAGATAGACAAACGTAATCATTTAATTGAACAATACTGCACATTCATCAATATAAACAAGTATCAGTGATTTATTGTTGCATAAGACTTACACATACAAAGTCTCCAAGGCAGAAGCGTATGACCAAGTATCCAGTAACAAATGTTTCCGCATCATTCGACTTACTGCGTGATGAACTTAACTTAATGAATTACTGTGGCCACTAGATTTTCCCGGGAGACTTCCGAATTTCATGGCCCTCCCAAAATTCCCGGATTTTCTCCCGATTTCCACCCGTACAACACTATTGGGGGCGTGCCTTAAAGGCACTGCCTTTGGCGTCCTCTACAACCTGTCGAAACGTCATCTTTTCCTCCACACAAACAGCGTGCCGGCCAACTATATATATATATATATATATATATATATATAATATATATACATATGTGGCCGTGCGCAACCCGAGGGTCACTGGTTCAACTCCCACCTAGAACCAACCTCGTCACGTCCGTTGTGTCCTGAGCAAGACACTTCACCCTTGCTCCTGATGGGTGCTGGTTAGCGCCTTGCATGGCAGCTCCCTCCATCAGTGTGTGAATGTGTGTGTGAATGGGTAAATGTGGAAGTAGTGTCAAAGCGCTTTGAGTACCTTGAAGGTAGAAAAGCGCTATACAAGTACAACCCATTTATTTATCAATTATATATATATATATATATACATATATATACATATATATATATACATACATACATATATATATACATACATATATATACATACATACATGTATATATATATATATATATACATACATATATACATACATATATACATATATACATACATACATACATACATACATATATATATACATACATATATATATATATATACATACATACATATATATATAAATATACATATATATACATAGAAATATGTAAATATATATATATTTATATATATATATATATATATATATATATACATATATATATATAAATATATATATATATGTACATGCATACTTGGTCAACAGCCATACAGGTCACACTGAAGGTGGCCGTATAAACAACTTAAACACTGTTACAAATATGCGCCAAACTGTGAACCCACACCAAACAAGAATGACAAACACATTTCGGGAGAACATCCGCACTGTAACACAACATAACAAATACCCAGAACCCCTTGCAGCACTAACTCTTCCGGGACGCTACAATATACACGCCCGCTACCAACAAACCCCGCCCCCCACCTCAACCACACCCCCCATTTCCCGAATTCGGAGGTCTCAAGGTTGGGAAGTATGGACGTAATGGCTGTGAATATTTGGGCACCACACGACTAGATTCAATTCTTGAGGGTAACGATTCGATTCAGAATCTATTCTTGATTTGAAACGATTCACAATTCAAAATCGATATTTTTTTAAACAACACTTCTATGATTACGAGTGGCTACATTCAACAGCTCTGATAAATGTCTGTATTATGTAAAAGAAACTTGGTTTTGTTAAATGAAATTCTGCCTAAACATTTATTAAAGTCAATTACAAATAAGGCAAGAAGAAAAGTATGCCACACTTTTCTTTTCTAAAGTAAATCTGTATAGCAGATATGGATATCTACATCAACAATATGATTTGCCTGAGCCGGACAGGGGGGCAAAAAAAACAAAACGATTTTTGATTTTTTTTAATCGATTACGAATCGTAACATGTAAGTATAGCGATTTTTTCTAAAATGAATTGACTAGATGTCCCCTAAAAACAATTACAACTCCACTACAACTTAAAGACAGCAAAAGTCCATTCCAGATGGTTAAAATTAAATAGCTTAAATAGGAAGACCTCCATCTAAAGGGACCCGATCCTACATTTGGAACTTTTCAGACCTGTGTGAGGCAAACGAGATTGGTTGCCACACTTTTCATCATCATCATCATCGTCATCATCATTACAACATTTTTCAATATTCATAACTAAATCAATTTAAAGCTTAAATTGTTGCCTTGTTCTGTGTTACGGCGACAATCAACACACCTGGCTTTGATGAGGGACGACAGCATAAAGAGCCTCGCAGCTGACTTCTCTTTGTCGGAACGTAGCTCTGCTAGCAGTAAGTTTCGCGTCTCTGACTTCCTCTCTTGATCTCGCTCGTTTGCTTGTTTCCTTGTGCCTTTGTTCCCTGATCCCTTTTTGTCCCTCGCTCTCCCCACAGTGCCCGTGTCTCAACCGTTGCTGTGTACCTCCACTGCCGCTTTTCCCTCCTGGACTTTGTTATGCTCACCCCAATCCTTGACGACGTTTTGGACTTCCGGACTTCTCTCTCCTGGCTTTGACCCCCACTCGGACCTCGGACCCCCCCTGGCTTCTTCCCTTTGGACTTGGACGCTGAACACCCAACACGCACCTCAACAAACCTTACAGAATTTACGTATGGTAATTTCCACACATAGTCTTCCATGCAAACAAATAGTAGCATACACACTCCACGTAATCATCAAGCACTCAATAAACCCGTTGAGCCTGATACCTCATTTTCGTGCCGTGTCCTTCCCCAGTCTGACAAAACATTCTGTAAGTAATTCTTATTTTCCAATCCAGGGCTTGTTGTCACAAACTATAAAGTTGGTTGTCAGAAAATTATTTTGACAGGAAAAATCCTACGAGACTTGTCGCTTTTTCTTGAAAATGTCATCGAAGTGAATTAATTAACTCATATTATGTTTTGCATATGGTGAATGTTTATATTCCTCTTGGAGAAATCAAACCACCAAGTTTAAGTAAATAGTGGTATTTCAATTTGAGCACTTAATAAGATAAGGCCCCTTAGTTTGATAATTACAGGTGGATTGAATCACTTCTCGTAGGAAAAAGGCCCTAATTGGGACTTCGGAATGCAAAAGTGATAGCCCTATCCTTGAGAAGAGACTACATGTCCAGCTCAACGTCAACATTTAAGTCATCACTTAAAGCAGTTGTTTTTCAGACACTTACAGACAGACATCTCCTTATTTATGGCCAGATGCTGTCCTGACTTAGCACACACCAAGAGACAGAAAGGAGGACTATAAAAACTGATGGTTTGGTTTTTCCAAGTTAGGAGAGACACATTTTCTCTACCTGACCTCCTCCAGGAACTGCAATCCGGTATAATGACGCTCGCTTGGCATAAAGCAACTTTTAGTTCAGTAAAGCCTCTCCTACGTCTCTTTTGATCCCGCCGCACTGTCGTGTCATCCTTCAGTGCGGACGAGGATGACAAGACCAGAAATACACATCATCATCCAGAAAGTGTTCTTTCAGACCTAAGAAGTGTCTATCCGAACCAGAAAGTAAGGCAGCAATGGTCAGATTTTTATTTTATTTTTTCCCCGGGGAGCTGGAGACCTACTCTCGTCACTTCAAGGAAAGCTCTTTTGTGAATGCCAGATTGGCCAAATTCACAAATCATATTCAATTATTCTTTAATGATAAACATTAGCACAAAACCACAGCCCTAACCTAAACGCGACCCTCGACCCCTGACCAATCACAACACAGTAGGCTTAGAATTTGAGCATGTCGACCAAGCAGAGACAAATGCAGATTTATTTACGGGGTATTTCATTCACTACAGTGCCCCACTGAGATCCAATATCATTCTAATACATGCATAATTTTGTACCAAAATGCTCATTAAAAGGAGAAGTGCATGAAAGATTGATGGCAGAAATAGTGTGCAGTGCTACTATTAGCGCCTGAAGATCAAAACAGAAACGTGGTAAACATGCAAGGGGAGATAAAAAGAGAAAGCAAAGCCTCGGAGATGTGGAACTTCCTAACAAGTTGACTTTTAACGACCACTCTGCAAAGAAAGGCATGTGCTGAATTATAGAAGCCAACAAAAGTTGATTTAGATCAGGGGTGTCCAAACTTATTGACTTGGGGGCTGCTTTGGGCTTAAAAATGTGTCCGGGGGTCAAAAGCTGGCTGCATGTAAAGAATGGATGTTTATATACATACTGTATATATTAGGGCTGTGCATCTTTACCTAAGTGGCGATCCGATATGAATTGTGGTACATGCTTTACGATACGATTTACTAACAATACTTAAAACATTACAATTTGATGCAGATGGAAGCTTTGCATGGCGAAAAGAAAATGTATCATGTCTGAACAATATCAAGTGTTTATTTTTGAAATAGATGCAAAACTCATATTCATAAACTTGTTGTACATTTTGTACATTCTTGGGTAGCAGGTTATAGTTTGCTTTGTACATCATTTTAGCAGTTTGCAAATTCACCAAGTCGTTGAATTTCCGTATGCGTGATTCACTAAATAAAGGGTTTGTATGTTCTCTATATCCAACATTATGTATTAGTCTAAATGATCTTTTTTGCAACACAGTTACTGAATGAAGCGCACATTTGTAGTTGTTTCCCCATATTTCTACACAATAACTGAGATATGGTAACAAGTGAGCAGTAAAGAGTATGGAGAGATTTTTGGTCCAAAACATATTTTGCTTTATTCATTATTGACGTGTTTCTTAATACATTATGTTGTATATTTTTACATTAAATTTCCAGTTCATTTTATTATCCATTACACCCGAAAATATGTTTTTTTTTTACCCTTTCAATATCTATCTACGTCATCTTTTTGTATTTGTGTTTGACTTTCCCTTCTACTGTTATTAAATATTATTATTTTAGTTTTACCGGGATTCAAAGATGGACTGTTTTTGTCAACCTACCTTTTTAATTTGTTAATTTCTTCTGTTATTATTTGTATTAGCGTTTGTGTATATACTGTATATATACATATATATATATATGTATATTTATACATATATACATTTAATATATATATACATATACATATATACACACACATTTATATGCATATATAGATATATATGCACACCCATGTACACAGATGTATACACATACACACACACACACACACACACACATATATATATATATATATATATATATATATATATATACACATGTACACAAATGTATATACACATTTATACACACACACATATATACACACACACATACATATATATATATATATATATATATATATATATATATATATATATACACATATGTATACATATATACAAACCCCGTCTCCAAATGAGTTGGGAAATTGTTTTAGATGTAAATATAAACGTAATACAATGATTTACAAAACATTTTCAACCCATATTCAGTTGAATATGCTACAAAGACAACATATTTGATGTTCAAACTGATAAACATTTTTTTTTTTGCAAAAAATCATTAACTATAGAATTTGATGCCAGCAACACGTGACAAAGAAGTTGGGAAAGGTGGCAAGAAATACTGATAAAGTTGAGGAATGCTCATCAAACACTTATATGAAACATCCCACAGGTGTGCAGGGTAATTGAGAACAGGTGGGTGCCATTATTGGGTATAAAAACAGCTTCCATGAAATGCCAAATAATTCACAAACAGGGATGGGGCGAGGGTCACCAATTTGTAAGCAAATTGTCGAACAGTTTTTTGAACAACATTTCTCAACGAGCTATTGCAAGGAATTTAGGGATTTTACCATCTACGGTCCGTAAAATCATTAAAAGGTTCAGAGAATCTGGAGAAATCCCTGCACGTAAACGATGATATCACGGACCTTTGATCCCTCAGGCGGTAGTGCATAAAAAACCGACATCAGTGTGTAAAGGATATCACCACATGGGCTCAGGAACACTTCATAAAACCACTGTCAGTAACTACAGTTGGTCGCTACATCTGTAAGTGCAAGTTAAAACTCTACTGTGCAAAGCCAAACCCATTTATCAACAGCACCCTGAAACGCCGCCGGCTTCGCTGGTCCGGAGCTCATCTGAGATGGACGGATGCAAATTGGAAAAGTTATCTGTGGTCTGACGAGTACACATTTCAAATTTAATTTGGAAACAGAGGACGTGGTGTCCTCCAGAGGAAACTAACCATTCGGATTGTTATAGGCGCAAAGTTCTAAAGCCAGCATCTGTGATGGTATGGGGGTGTATTAATGCCCAAGGCATGGGTAACTTACACATCTGTGAAGGCACCATTAATGCTGAAAGGTCCATACAGGTTTTGGAGCAACATATGTTGTCATCCAAGCAACGTTATCATGGACGCCCCTGCTTATTTCAGCAAGACAATGCCAAGCCATGTGTTACAAAAGCGTGGTTTCTTAGTAAAAGAGTGCTGGTACTTTCCTGGCCCGCCTCCAGTCCAGACCTGTCTCCCGTCGAAAATGTGTGACCCATTATGAAGCGTAAAATACGACAGCGGAGAACCCAGACTTTTGAACGACTGAAGCTCTACATAAAACAAGAATGGGAAACAATTCCACTTTCAAAGCTTCAACAATTAGTTTCCTCAGTTCCCAAACTTTTATTGAGTGTTGTTAAAAGAAAAGGTGATGTAACACAGTGGTGAACATGCCCTTTCCCAACTACGTTGGCACGTGTTGCAGCCAAGTTAATTATTATTTGCAAAAAAAAACAAAGTTCATGAGTTTGAACATCAAATATCTTGTCTTTGTAGTGCATTCAATTGAAAATGGGTTGAAAAGGATTTGCAAATCATTGTATTCCGTTTATATTTACATCTAACACAATTTCCCAACTCATATGGAAACAGGGTTTGTATGATATACTCACGTTGTCCATAAAATGGCAACAATGTGCAGCTGTTCAAGTTTCAGAAATTTAAAATGAAACTGGAAGCAACCCGCTGGCCTGATTCCTTATTCATTTTGTGATGTGTTGCGGGCAAAACTAAACGCGCCGGCGGGACCCACTTAGCCCGCAAGCCTGGTTTGGACACCCCTGATTTGGATCATCACTTCAGGACGATAGCTTACTTCTTGCTTCCAGATTGGCTTCCCTGCGCAGAGCAAGTGTAGTTTCCGATCACATGACCGAACCTCAGTGCCACGGGATGGTCGCAGTTGTCCACCGTCACCACCAGGACCTTCTGGTCTGACGGACCCTGAGGCAGACCGGCCTGGTTTAGGACGGGCTGCGAAGACAACATCAATCATACAGTGAGCGAGCCTTGATGGACATAAACACTCACAGGCCACAACATTAGGTACACCTGCACAATAGCAGATGAGACAACACAAAAGCAGGATTCAAACTAGTGCCCTTGTCGGTTTCTAATATTTTGTTTACCTTTTTACAGCAACATAGACTGGGGAAACTATTTGATATCATTTGTACCTAATTGAAGCTTCATATTGTTGTTTTAAATGATAATATATATCTATAGTAATAACATTATTATGAATATATTGAAATTCATACAAAATGTATCAGGAGAAAAAATAGGAAAAAATTGACTGTATCCAATGAAAATAATTAAATAACTTGATAACATTTTTATTATTTAACATGGGAAAAGTAAACAATATTTGAATTAATAAAAATATTATTGAAACATATTGAATATATTATATTTTTTATATAATATATATAGTTTATAAAGATTAAACATAAATTGAATAAGTCTTTAAAACATTTTTTTTAGCTATTTTGTTGCTATTTTAAATATTTATTCTTACTTTTAAATCATTCTTCATTAAGACTTTTGAAAACTAAAAGAAGACAAGCAAAAAAGTATTACAAAAAATATAACGTGTTTTTAATATGATGTAATATACAATATACTGTATAATATGCAACATACAAGTTATATGGTTTAGACAGAAACATGGAATAAAAAAAATAGATTAATAGACAAAAAAAGAAGTTGAATTAAATTATTTTAAATAATTTAGCTTTTTTGCGATTATGTAAAATATATATATTTTTTATACACACCATTGAAACAGTTAACATTAATTAATAATCAAACACAAATAATTAATAACACATTTTACAATATAATACAACATATGATAATACAATATTTATTAGTGATGGGTCAAAAGATACAGAAACATAATAGCATTATGAAACACGAGAAATACTGTACGCCTCGATACCTAAATGGGTGTGTCGCTTTAAGAAAAAGATCCATGACCCATACAGTTGCTGTGTCCAATGTGAAGCACCAAACTGTGTTTATCAGGAAACGCTTCTTTTGGCTCACGAGTGACAGCTTCTACTAAAAGAAGTCAGAGGTGTGGCTTGCCGCGTTGGACAGCAGCTTTGTTGCCATCATCGATGTCAATGGAACTAAAAAAACTAGCAACTTCCAAGGTTGTGGGATACTTTTGATCTTATAGCGCCAAACAAGGTAAATGTTTACTATTTGGCTCACTAACCAGACATGCATTTTTCATATTCCTTTCTGCACAGCTATTTGTTATAATTGTTAACTATTCATTTTATTTGGATTTCAAATCTAATGACTTAATTGATCCAGCAGATGGTGCCATTATGAAACACTAATACAGTATCAGTGCTGTGTCAATACAGCCAGGGAGTGCGCTGACTAGTTAACTCAGGAGTCGGGAACCTAACATGTTGAAAGAGCCATATTGCACCAAAAATACAAAAAAAATCTTTCTGGAGCCACAAAAAGTTAAAAGCTTTATGTAAGTGTTATAATGAAGACAACACATTAAGTAAGCGTCTCAGAGGGTTAGATAACTCCTGGATATTACTGGCTTCAAACTGCCAAAAGTATAGATGTGTGTGCCCAAGTTAAAGGAAAGGACAGGCTGTCTTCGTCTAATGGATTTATTGCAATCTTTCCAAGCTGGGTAACTTTTGCTGTGGTCTGGAACAACATGGCACACAATCAGAAATGCAGCCAATACTACACACAGATAATGTGTCATGAGACATACGAATATGAATTCCATACATATAAAGGAAATTAAAATGAACTCAAATATACCGACAAATGAGGCATAATAATGCAATATGTACGCACAGCTAGCCTAAATGGCATGTTAGTATGGATTATTAGCACTGCACTCAAGTTAATGACACCAACAAAGCTCACTTTTGTGCATTCACGCCCAACATAAAACGTTTGGTGGACAAAATGAGACAAAGAAGGCGTAGCATAAAACATGTCTTACTGTGGCAGCGTCAGAGAAAGTTGTAAACCAACTACGGTGAGTTCAAGGATCGCCAAATTTAGTAGGACAAAACAGTGCTGGACATCACTGTAGCATAAACACAAACTATTAAACAGTAGGCTTTTCAACAATTAGGAAGGTTTGTGTCATGTTTGTCCTACAGAAACCTTATTAAAACAACAAATATATTTTTCACCCCCATCTTTTTCCATTTTTGAAAAAGCTCCAGGGAGCCACTAGGGCGGTGCTAAAGAGAGAAGCGGGTAGCTGACCCCCATGCTAACTGAAACATAACTAATATTTGCATGCAGTTTATAAAGTTAAAAACATTAAATATGTTTCGTGAGGCCTTTTGGGGGTGTATTTTAAAGATGTGTCCGTTCAGAAAACATCAAATCACTTTGTCCCAGTGTAAAATGTCTCGACTCAGGCTGACACATTAAAGTTGTTCTCTAGAAAAAGCACATTGTTATTTTTAAGACACGTGAGTATTTTTGGCTGCCGCCATAAATAGCAATCAGGAATAGGGATTGTTAATGAAACATTGCATTGTTGTGCTGCGTGGAAGAAAGGATTAGTCGGCAAATAATGTGCATTGTTGCAAAGCCGATTAAACGCCGGAGCTTTGAAAGCGGCAAAGATCAGCTAAAAAGCTCCAGAAGTCTGCTTGTTTCTGCTGCCCTTGTGTAGTTCAACAATTCATACGACACCGGCGGCGGTGTATCACGCGATAACACACACACACGCACACGCACACACACACACACACACACACACACACACACACACACACACACACACACACTGGTTATAATTTCAAATAAGGACCAAGTTTTTGATCATCACTTGTGGGGACCACCCTTTTTACAGGTTGTGGAGGCATACAAAAAATGAGGTAAAATAGCCACTGCCCAGTTAGCTCATACACGTCTTTAAAACTCTGGATTGATGAAGTAATGTCCCACTATGGACGGGACTCTCGCTACTACATTGGATCCACTATGGACTGGACTCTCACCGTTATGTTGGATCCACTATGGACTGGACTTTCACAATATCATTTTAGACCTGCTCGACATCAATTGCTTTCAGTCTCCCTTAGGGGTAGGGGGAGTTGCCCACATATGCGGTCCTCTCCAAGGTTTCTCATAGTCATTGTCACCGACGTCCCACTGGGGTGAGTTTTTCCTTGCCTTCATGTGGGCTCTGTACTGCAGATGTCGTTGTGGCTTGTGCAGCCCTTTGAGACACTTGTGATTTAGGGCTATATAAATTGATTGATTGATGAATGTGCTGATCATTCTTACTGGGGACCCTGGGGAAATAAGAGTTAAAATGCTTCATGGGGACCAAATTTAAATGATTTGGCATAATTCACACAAATTTGTACCTGACTACTGTCATGTCCGGAACTGTGGTTGTTTGTGCTTCCTCGATGCAAGGATGATGTGGGACGAGTCAGGGACGGATGTAAGTACATTTTATTTATTACTAAAATACAAAAGGGCAAAACAAAGAACGCGCTCGGTGGCGGCTAATAATCTATACTAAAACTTTTAACAAAAACAGCACAATGGCATGGCTATCTATAAATAAACAAAAGATGCTAACAAAGATACTCAATAAACCAAAAATACACAGATCTTACGTGGCGTGGTCCAAAGGTTTAGCAGCGTGGCAAGGCGTGAAGGTTTGTACGAGAGATGCAGGCATGAGGCAGAATGCAAAAATCCCAGGACGATAAACTGAAAGCAAGTGACATAAATAGTGGCCGTGGTAACTAGAAACAGGTGTGAGAGGCTGATGATCGGGGCGTGACTAGGGGAAACAGGTGGAAACTAATGAGTAGCTATGGTAACAAAAACAAACCAGGAAGTGAAAAAACGGAACAAGAGTCCACAAAACAAACCAAAACATGATCAAACATTAAACCAGATTTACAGGCGTGACAACTACTGAGGACCATTAAATGAAAAAAATGTCATTAAAAATGGGCCAAAGCTTAAAAATCACTTAGGCATCTTCAGAATGGATCTGACTATCATTTAAAAAGTTTTCCCTTGAGGGGACCTGTTTTTTTGTCCCCATATTGTCAGAGGTCCCCTAAAGGTGACTGTGTAAACAGAGCGATGTCCCCATTAAGTAAGCATTGCCAGAACGCACGCACGCACGCACACACACACACACACACACACACACACACACACACACACACACACACACACACACACACACACACACACACACACACACACACACACAGAAGAAGAAAAAGAAGGGTTGTCTCTCGGCAGGACATCATCCCTGTCAACAAAGAGTCGTCTTCATTGTCTGAGGGAGGGGTTGTCCGTGGGGGTAAAGAATGATGATTCCATCAATAAAGGTCCTGACCTCTTCAAAGCGGGCAGTTTGAGGTCACGCGCAGCTCGCATCGACCCTAAACCCTAAACTGGGGTTCAATCTGGTGCTGGGAGGGAGACGGGGGGCTGACAAACCAAAACGTCCCGCCTCTCAACCCCCCACTCACGCAGCTGAGCGAGTGTTGGAAGAGATCGGGCTGGTCAGACAGGACTTAGCAGGAATTAGCCTGTCTCGTATGCGGGGATGAGAATTGCCATTGTCTCGTTTTACGCCAACCAAAATAGATCAATATCTCTCCACTCGACGCCTTTACGTATCCTCCCAGCTGTCATATCAAAACTTGCTGTCTTTGCATGACCTCCACCAGGGAGTCGTCATTGTGTTCCGTGCAAAAACAACAAAAAAGGACTTGGTTGGAAGTGAAGGGCAAAAGCTATTGCAGAGGTCCATCCATCCATCCATTTCCTACCGCATGTCCCTTTTGGGGTCGTGAGGGGTCGCTGGAGCCTATCTCAGCTGCATTCGGGTGGAAGGCGGTGTACACCCTGGACAAGTCGCCACCTCATCGCAGCTATTGCAGAGGTGTCTGAACTTGTACCACCGACCGACACTTAAATACATGTGCTAAATTAAGAGCTGAATAGTGCTGGCAAAACCCTGTTGATAAATCAAATTGTGCAAGCTTAAAAATCATATTTGCATTAGGGTTGTACGGTATAGTACCGTGATACTAATGAATCATATTTGGTACTATACCGCCTCCATGTACAGTAGCGTATCCAGTCGATAGTACTATACTTACGTCGATCATTTTTGGCATCACAACTTCTTATTTAATTTTTTTTACATTTTTTTCCAGAATTATTGTCCCTGCACACATGAGGACTTTGAATATGACCAATGTATGATCCTGTAACTACTTTGTATTTGGTATCGGATTGATACCCAAATTTGTGGTGTCATCCAAAACTAATGTAAAGTATCAAACAACAGATAAAGATGTTTATGACATTTTAACAGAAGTGTAGATAGAACATGTTAAAAGAGAAAGTAAGCAGATATTAACAATAAATGAACAAGTAGATTAATAATTCAATTTCCACCACTTGTCCCTCATAATTTTGACAAAATAATAGAATGATAAATGACACAATATGTTACTGCATACGTCAGTGACATAATCCGTGGTCCGGATCATGTTTTTTTTACGTTCTGTTAATTTTGGACTCCTTTAGTTGGTGTTTGTGCACCTCCTGTCTTTGTCACTATGGTTACTTATTGTTTTCACCTGCCTCTGGTGTTCGGGACACTCACTTGTCTCTAATCAGAGGCATTATTTAAGCCTGCCTTTGCCAGTCAGTCGGCCAGGCGTCATTTGTTTGCCTCGTGCCTTGCCACATAAGTCGTGTTTGTTTCATGCCATAGTTCCCCGAGTATTCCATGTCCATAGTTTATGCTAAGTATTTACTTCACGCAGCCTTGTCTACGTAAGTCTTCTTTAATTTCATGCCACAGTTTCGTGAGGTTTCATGTCTATAGTTCCAAGTTACCTGCCCTAAGTTTTTGCCTTAGCTTCATGATTTTGGATAATTAAATCATGTTTTTACCTGCATGCCTTATCCGGAGTAGTCCGTTTGCATCCTGGGGAAACAAACCTCGCAGTAAGCTGCAACCCCGCCCTGACAGTCAGCAGCTAAATTAGGAGCCCTTGTTTGCTTATTTACTACTAAAAGACAAGTCGTCTAGTATGTTCACTATTTTATTTAAGGACAAGCTTGCAATAAAAACATGTTTAGTGTACCGTAAGATTTTTTGTTAAAATAAAGCCAATAATGCCATTTTTTGTGGTCCCCTTTATTTAGAAAAGTACCGAAAAGTATCGAAATAATTTTGGTAGCGGTACCAAAATATTGGTATCAGGACAACACTAATTTGCATCTTCTTCTCCCCGTATTGTTGGGGTTTGGATGATCAGCATGAAGTCTGCAGAATAATGAAGACAGAGACGCAAAATAGATTGCACACCTTATCATACTTTTAGTAGATCAGCTTTGCCTGTGCTTTCAGATCTGCATCTGTTTTAGTACACGCAAACCTTTAGTAAATCAGGCTCTATGTGTTTTTATTTTAAAATATAGTCTCTATTGTGCAAAACGTGGTCAAAAAATTTAAAAAAATATTAATAAAAAATGCATATGTTTGATTAGGGGTGGGGGCTGATTAAAATAGTTCATACCACGCCTTCCGCACGAGTGCAGCTGGGATAGGCTCCAGCATCCCCTGTGACCCCATAAGGGACAAGCGGTAAAAAAATTAATGGATATTTAAAGGCCTACTGAAACCCACTACTAGCGACCACGCAGACTGATAGTTTATATATCAGTGATGAAATATTAACATTGCAACACATGCCAATACGGCCGGTTTAGTTTACTAAATTGCAATTTTAAATTTCCCGCGAGTTTCTTGTTGAAAACGTCGCGGAATGATGATGCGTGCGCGTGACGTCAAGGACTGTCAGGAAATAGTAGCCCAGGGCCAGTTACGGCTAAAAGTGGTCTCTTTTCATCGCATAATTACACAGTAATTTGGACATCTGTGTTGCTGAATCTTTTGCAATTTGATCAATTAATAATGGAGACTATAAAGAACAATGCTGTTTGAGGAAAGCGGTGTATTGCAGCTATCTTTAGCACCGAGACACAGCCGGTGTTTCTTTGTTTTTAACACAGAGCGGTCAAGCGAACATGTTTCTCTACGTCAACCAGCATGTTTTTGTATGGGAAAATTGTGATGTATATCTTACCGGAGACATCATTGGATTATTTGTCCTCCTGCAGTAGATGTTTAAAAGGCAGCTGTGAGATTGGCTCCTCGTTTTCTCCCTGAGACACTACGTGTTCACCGCAGCCATCCGACCCCGAGGTATGTCTTTACAATCTCACTAAAACACTGTTAAAACAATAAGCAGATAATGGATCTTCCAGAATTATCCTAGTAAATGTGTCTAATTACATCTGAAACGCTCCCACTGCCGCCGCCCAGAGCCGTCGCTTTTTATTTTATTTTATTTTTTTCTAGTCCTTCGCTATCAATATCATCATCCACAAATCTTTCTTCCTCGCTCAAATTAATGGGGAAATTGTCGCTTTCTCGGTCCGAATAGCTCTGGCTGCTGGAGGCTCCCATTAAAAACAATGTGAGGACGTGAGGAGCCCTCACCCTTGTGACATCATCGTCTGCGACTTCCGGTAAAGGCGAGGCTTTTTTATCAGCACCTAAAGTTGCGAACTTTATCGTCGATGTTCTCTACTAAATCCTATCAGCAAAAATATGTTAATATTGCGAAATGATCAAGTATGACACATAGAATGGACCTGCTATCCCCGTTTGAATAAGAAAATCTCCTTTCAGTAGGCCTTTAAAAGTGACAAACGAAACAGTTTTATTTTGACAGCGGTTTCCCTACAAGGAAGCGACTGTTTCACGGCCAACTTGTTAAGTCATCTGCTTCTTTTATTTTGTCCGCCTTGTAACAAATTTCTTGACGATGAACAAGGCAAACACGACGCTTGAATCGCTCAACGGTGAAATCATCCAGCGTGTTCTTTTGCTTCTACTGGTGAAAGGTCCGGAACAGGCAACGCTCCAGATTGGACGCTCCTTTGCTGACCTCTGCTGTCATCAGTCACGGCTGCTGATTGGCCAACAAGGAGCGCCTGTCAGGACGACATCGGGCCCCACAAAGCCCCATCCTGTCAGCGCTGATTGGAGTGTACATATTTGCTCAAGTCCACAACAGGAGCATTATGGGAATATGACTTTCCTGACAAAAAAGGTGGACACCCACAGAAATATGCGGTGTAAGATGGACTGGATACACCATAGCAACAAGGGAGCGGGGGCCCCCAAGCGTCGCTGTTCAAAGAGTCAATACTTCTCCCTGCTTTTCTTCCCCGGGGCCGCATCATTCACTGCCCCGAGGTCCCAAAGGAAGCGGAGCCACGCACAAAGGCGGCGGTCATTGCCATTCTCCGCAGCCCCCGCTATCCATGAAAGCCACATTTCAATCAAGACCCCTCCCCGAAACACCGCCCTGGCCCCTGCAGATAAGAAGGTGTCATGGTGGGATACCTCCAGTGGGAGGAGCTTCTGCTTTCCCTGCGATGCTTTGGTGTTTAAAAGTCTCTACGCACACATTTTTATACATTTCAATAAATATTATCACATGTCTTAGTAACGATGGGCGGATTAAACAATATCGATTCTAAGTGTATTATCAGTATCAGGTCGATACTAGCGTGATATGAGCAATATTTTTCAGTTCTCCATGTTTATTTTCACAGATATAGGTATTTTTTTTTGCTCATTATCTTAGGACCGATGCCAAACCGATTTTTACACAGCAAAAAGTCAAAAACAAAAACAAAAAATACAAAAATGAGGGGTATTCTGTTTGAAGTAAGCAAAATTATCTGCCAATAGAACAAGAAAATTCGGCTTGTAAAAACTTTCCAAAACAAGTAAAATTATCTAACCTCAATGAACCCCAAAATACCTTAAAATAAGTATATTCTCACTAAATACAAGTGCACTTATCTTGGTAGAAAAAAATGAGACCTTTTTGCTCAATATGATGAAAAATATTGTTAAATTAAGTAAATGCTCGTGCCATTATCTTGACATAATGATATGCGCTCGGCATCATGATTTTTTTTTTTTCATGCTTGAGGTAAGAAATTATTAATTTAAAAAAGTAGTTTTACACTTTTGAGTGTTAATGACACAGCTTTGCAACAGTTGATATTCTAGTTTCAAGTATGTTTTACTCAAAATAGGTGATAAATCTCAGCAACAAGCTGTAATATCTTACTGAGATCATTTAGGACTAAAACCCTTAAAACAAGTAAAACATTAACATAAAATCTGCTTAGTGAGAAGAATGATCTTATCTGACAGAAAATAAGCAAATATCATCCTTATTTGAGATATTTAATCTTACTTAGATTTCAGTGTTTGCGGTGTAGTCTCGCCTTTACCCAAACTGCTATACTGAATTATTTGAAGGCCACCTGCTCAGTGGCCTTGTGGTTAGAGTTTCCGTCCTGAGAAGGTCGTGAGTTCAAACGCCGGCTGAGTCATATCAAAGACTATAAAAATGGGACCCATTATCTCCCTGCTTGGCACTCAGCATCAAGGGTTGGAATTGGGGGTTGAATCACCAAAAATGATTCCCGAGCAAGGCCACCGCTGCTGCTCACTGCTCACCTGAACAAGGGAATGGGTCAAATGCAAAGGACAAATTTCACCACACTTAGTGTGTGTGTGACAATCATTGGTACTTTAAACTTTAACTTGATGACTCAGCTTCTTTGATCGCACCAATGTTCAAATAATCATAACTTTCCTTTTGTTGTTCGCAAAAAACCTCTGACATAGCTTTTTTGTCGCTATGTCACTGGTGTGCGTGAGCGACAGGAAGAAAAGCTCACACTCGCTTGGGGAGAATCGTGCGGCGCCACCTGCTGAATCGCATGTGTACGTTGCTAACACCCCGGATGTAAGATGTTGCATCTTTTTCAACAGTTACTGACTCCATTAGTCAACCAAAGGTTGTAACTGTTCATCCAGTTTCACTTTCTGAAAGTTCAATGTTCCAATAAAAAGTCGGTTCTCGTTCCAGATCTGGGCCCCAGGTGTCTTTCTATTTTAAATTGAACTCGTCTGAAGAAATCAATAAAGTACTATCCATCTATTTATCTAACTATTAAAAGCTCCTAATGTAGCATGCACATTTTTTATTTATTTAGATTTTTTTAACTATCATCTTTTAAATTATATTTTTTTAAAAAGACGCGTTCCTGTCTCTCATAATGATTGTGAACGATAGGCAAAATTTCCCAAAAAGGGTCGGTCCCCTTTAAAACACAAACAAACAAAAAAAACCTACAATTTAAAAACTAAACATGTGAAATAAAATAAGAATAGATATACAAATACAATATACATAAAGAAAAATACTAATAAAAGCACAGAAAATTTTTTACAAATAAATGTTGGAATTTGATTGTTTGTTTATGTATATTTATTCACACTACTTTTAAGAAGTATTTAGATACAAGTTTTGTTTTAAGGTATTTTAGAGGGTGTTTTGTCTTAAAATGTCTTTCTGAGAAGTGAATTGTTTTGGGACTGAATTGTAATGCTGTACATTGTGATGTTCACTAATGATGGGTAAACGACACCTCAGTGAGTGTGTGGCAAACTCACTGGTTGTATTGACACTGCACTGATACTGTGTTGTTACTGTATTTCATATTTGTGCCATCAACTGGATTGAAAAAGTAACTATACTTGACCCCCAAAGTAGATTATCCATCCATCCATTATTTACCACTTGTCCCTTTGGCAATATAGTGTAGCTGGATATACCTGTATATACATACAATATATATATATATTATATATGGCGCAGTGGGATAGTGGCCGTGCGCAACCCGAGTGTCCGTGCGCAACCCGAGTGTCCCTGGTTAGAATCCCACCTAGTACCAACCTCGTCACGTCCGTTGTGTCCTGAGCAAGACACTTCACCCTTGCTCCTGATGGGTGCTGGTTGGCGCCTTGCATGGCAGCTCCCTCCATCAGTGTGTGAAAGTGTGTGTGAATGGGTAAATGTGGAAGTAGTGTCAAAGCGCTTTGAGTACCTTGAAGGTAGAAAAGCGCTATACAAGTACAACCCATTTATCATTTATTTATTTAAAAAAAAAAAATAATAATAAATAAATAAAAATAAATTAAAAAAAATATATACATATATATATATATATATATCCATCCATCCATTTTCTACCGCTTATTCCCTTTCGGGGTCGCGGGGGGCGCTGGCGCCTATCTCAGCTACAATCGGGCGGAAGGCGGGGTACATATATATATATATATATATATATATATGTCTTGATTGGATTATCCAGAGAATAGTGCTCGACACTGTGGTAGAGCGTAATATGTAGGTGTGGGAAAAATCACAAGACTACTTCATCTCTACAGAACTGTTTCATGAGGGGTTCCCTCAATCATCAGGAGGGAACCCCCTCATGAAACAGTTCCGTAGAGACGAAATAGTCTTGTGATTTTTCCCACACATATATATATATATATATATATATATATATATATATATATTTTTTTTTTTTTTTTTTTTTTTTCTACTTGTGCGGCCCGGTACCAATCGATCCACGGACCAGTACCAGGCCGCGGCCCCGGTGGTTGGGGACCACTGCCCTACATCAACAACACGGTCAGCTGCCTGTCGGTGCGCAGCTCGTAGATCGCCGCCCTCTACTTCACCCTCAGCAGCCTGACCAGCGTCGGCTTTAAACGTGTGCGCCAACACGGACGCTGAGAAGATCTTCTCCATCTGCACCATGCTCATCGGCGGTATGCCGGACGACTCGTATGGAATAACGTGATTGGGCATAACATGATTGTTTATATTGTGGGAAAGCGGACGTGAAAAAAGGCTGTCCTCACTCAGGTCCGTATGGAGCTGGAGGGGGCGTGGCCTCCAGCTCCGGCTGAAAACCGGGGGATTTTCGGGAAAATATTTGTCCCGGGAGGTTTTCGGGAGAGGCGCTGAATTTTGGGAGCCTCCTGGAAAATTCGGAAAGGTTGGTTAGTATACCAGAGTGTACCCCGCCTGAGTTAGGTTTCAGCACCCCCCGCGACCCCAAAAGGGACAAGCGGTAGGAAATGGATAGATAGATATATTCCTCGCGCAATAATTGACTGAAAGAATCATGGTGATGTGACGTTATTGATGGGAAAATGCATTTTTGGACAATAGGATTTGCCTGAGGGGCTAGGACACACAGAGTAACAAGCGGTAGAAAATGGATTAGAAAGGACAGATTTAAAAAAATTATACTTTAAAAAATATATATACATTTTTTAGAATTTGTTTGGGACTTCCCGCGGCCCAGATTTTGACACTGGTGGGCCAGATCCATAGTTTGGGGACCCATCACTAGTGTTTAAATTACAATTCACTCTCGTGCCCATGTACGCGAAAGTGATCTCTTTTGTCACGACGTAGCCATTTTTAGCTTTTGAAGACTACAGAGTCCATCATAGTTTGTTGGCCAAAAGACAACTTTTAACCCCTTCTTCATTAATGCTACCATTGACATTGAATAGAAAATATGCATGGTGGGAGGGATGGGATTGAGTTGGGGGGGTCATCTTTATGATGCAAAGTGCCTTCTTAAATGGACTCCAAACTGGGAATGCAAGAAGACAACAGATCCTGCACATTCCTCACTAATTAAGATGTTGAAATGTTGGTGTGGAAAAAACAGTTTGAGTCATCTTGAGTCCAGTCTAGCTCCAAAAGTAATACCCTTCCCCCACATTAAACTAATATCTCATCCCTTGGCTGCTTTCCACACCCTCAGGGGGCATCGGTACCCCGCCTGTGGAGGATGCCCATCTGACACACATATTCTGACCTGATGAGCGCTAACAAATATTCCTCTTTTCCCCCTCATCCTTGGGCGCCCCACAGAGAATGCTGCCCTGGGTAATAAGCGGATTTCGTTGTATCTAAAAAGGAAAACGTTGCACAAATCTGGTCTAGAATCAGCCTTAGTGTCAGGTGGGTGGATGGTACCTTGTTGTAGTAGTGGACCTCAACCACATGCCACTGGCCGTCGCTGACTCCGCCCACAATGAATGGTGATACAGTGGTCTTGGTCTCTCCTGGGGAAACAATAATGTTTGCGAAGAATTTATTTCAAACCCTTTAGGAAAAAATCAATTATGAAAGGTTTTTTTTTTACCTGCAGAAAAGGTAACCTGAATCTGCTCACTGATGATTTCCATGGCGATAAAGTCATGTTTCTCATTAAAACGTCCGTTGTACAGCAACAAACCGTTGGGCTCCTTAGTAGCAAATCTAGAAAAATACAAGAAAATCTTTAATTAAAATGTATAATTAATTAAATCAGCTAAAATATCTAAAAATAAATAAATATTGTTTTGTATTGTTTTACTTTATTTCTATGTTATTTTCAATCCATGGTATTTTTGTTTTTATTTTTTCTAATCATTTGAGTAAATATATAAAATTTAAAATTCTTTAAATATTTTTATTCAGTAAAAAATAATATTGTAATTATCCATTTATTTCTCTCTCTCTTAAGTCAGTGCCCACACAGAACATATTTTTTTTTTACATTTTATTTATTAACTTTCTTTTTTGCATCTATTATTTTGCAAAAGTAGAAGGTTTTGTTAAAGTTATTGAGTTTCCAAATGCATCACAATTGTGTGTATTCAAGTTTTAAATACACCCACATTTTTTCAGAGGGTTTTTAAATCCTCCATTAATAATTTAACAAATCTTAATGTTGCTATTATATATATATATATATATATATATATATATATATATATATATATATATATATAAATATATATATATATATATATATATATATATATGTATATACATACATTTCTGTTTCATCTGACCACATAACTTTCCCCCAGATATGTGTGTTTTGACCACGACTGTATGTATGTATGTATGTATATATATATATACATATATATATATATTAGAGATGCGCGGATAGGCAATTATACCATCCGCAACCGCATCACTAAAGTCATCATCCACCCGCAATCCACCCGAACCTAAATTTCATCAAAGCCACACCCGCCCGCCACCCGCCCGTTGTTATATATCTAATATAGACGATGCAAGGCATTAGTGAGGTTAGAAAGTGTAATTCCTTTCAAATAGCAAACACACAATGGCTTTCTTGAACTGATTTATTTGAAGGCTTACTTTCCCTTCAAATTCACTCTGAAAACTGTAATAAATAAAGCACGTTACAAACGTAAAAATAATAACATGCACAGCATGTGGATCAAACATTTTACCAAGTAAAATACCAACAAATGACAAATAACTTCCTTACATCCGTCGACAGACCAAACGAGACACTTCAAAATAAAAGTATGCCCGCATACTGTTTCAAAAAGTGCTGCTCGTTTTTCGTATGTGGGTAACAACATTTAACTATTTATAAATGGTTGATTTCTATAGGCTAGTAAGGTAAAATGTTGTACCTAACAAGTTTGGGCTACCTTGCTTCTGCAGCCTTCATCAGAGGTGTCATGTGATGTTAGCGTGACGTTGTCTGTGACGTGTTATATGGATTGTACCATCAAGAGTTGTCAGGTACAACACTTTACCTACTAGCCTGTATAAATCAACCATTTATAAATACACGTCAGTAAGCTAAATGAACCTCTTCAACATAACATTTAACAATGTATAATGTAGCGGCCGGCTACGGGGTGTTAGCCAAAGACTTTGGCTGGGGGGCGGGACTTCCGGGAGAGATAGGGAAGTGACATTATCAACAGGAAGTGAGAGTTCGCGTTGTTCCGGGAAAAGCGTTAGAGACATGAGAGCTGTTGTGTGGTTGTATTACATCTTGTGCAATAAAGACAAGACAAATGAAGAAGTTTTATGAAACTACATTCCTGGTATTATTACAATATATATTTCCGAATTGGTTCAACCGCCACTCGCCCGAATCAATTTAAAATCTATTTTTTCGTCATGTCACCCGCCCGACCCGCAGTTTATCCGCGGACTCCGCGGTTGTGACCGCAAACCGCGCATCTCTAATATATATATACATACATACATACATACATATATACATACATACATACATACATATATATATATATATATATATATATATATATATATATATATATATATATATATATGTATATATATGTATATATATATATATATATATATATATATA
Organism: Nerophis ophidion; assembly: GCF_033978795.1. Taxonomy (NCBI): domain Eukaryota; kingdom Metazoa; phylum Chordata; class Actinopteri; order Syngnathiformes; family Syngnathidae; genus Nerophis; species Nerophis ophidion. The sequence goes on from NC_084626.1 coordinate 10,957,176, forward strand.
TATATATGTATATATATATATATATGATTGTAAGATACATCCTCAGATGCACTGGGACACATTCTCAGTGATGTGCCTGAGATCACTGGGGTTTTCGGGTCTTTCAACATCATACCCCCTCCTTCAGGTGACCCAGCCAGGGTTGATCAGACCCCAGCTTGTGTCCCAGTAGCATTGGCCCACAGTTCGCTCCTCCTGATTCAAAGCCATCAAGAGGCTCTCTCTGCTGCCTCCATGGTGGCCTTGATGGCCTTCCTTTTCCCATTACCTGTGATGCCAAGTAGTGTAAACAACTAACGTGGTGAGCGGCCAGCAAAGCCGCTACTCCCCACTTCAATAGGCTCACAGCGTGCCTTCCAGCCTCCTCGGCGGCATTGCTCGACTAATTCCTGGTACTTTGACCGCTTCCGCTCTTTTGACTCCTCTATGCGATCCTCCCAAGGAACCGTCAGCTCTATCAGTAGCACCTGCTGGGAAGATACTGATGTCAGCAAGATGTCTGGCCTCAACGAAGTTGTTGTGATGTATTCTGGAAACTTGAGCTGCTTGCCCAAGTCCACTCGAAGATCCCAGTTCAATGCTTAGGTGAGGAGACCGGCTGCTAGTTTGGGCTGTGACTGTGGATGCTCTACAGCCCTGACAATGGCAATTCTCCTCTTGCCAAGTTGTTGTTTGCTGCTGTTGTTTTTGGCCACGGCTTTAGCTATGGCTTCAGCAACAGTCTTCAGCACTTGGTCGTGGCGCCAGCGGTGGCGCCAGCGGTGGCGGCCCTCCCCCAGAGCTTTAGAGCAGCTGCTTAGGATGTGCTCCAGCGAGCCTTTCCTGGAGCACAGCACACAGGCTGGAGAGTCATTCATGCCCAAGAGATGGAGATTGGCTGGGCTGGGTAGGACGTCGTAGACAGCTTGAACCAAGAACAATGCGCTGGGGTTCAGCCAACCTGATCTCAGACCAGGTCACCCTCCTCTCCAGTGCACCATCCCACCTTGTCTATGCTCCTTGCTGCCGCATGCCCACCATCCTGCTGGTTCGCTCCTCCTCAACCTCTGAACGCACCTCCTACAGGACTAGCTGGCGTTTGTCCTTACCCCGTGCCTTCTCATAGTGACGTTGGGGGAAGGATCCCAGCCCAGCACGGCCTGTAGCCACCGTGCCCACCAGGGCCTTGTATCTCAGCCGAGACTCAGCTACCTCCAGGCTTTCCTGAGCCCTCCACTTCCTGCCAGTTCGCACCACGATGCCTGCTTATGCCACTTTGGAGTCCTTGGAGTCACGACAGACCAAAGCCTCTCGAGTGCGAGAGACCCTGAACTCCTCGTCCAGGCTACTAAAAGGGAATGGGAGCTTGTTGGTCTTCCCATACAGTGCTGTACTGCACAGGCTGAGTGGAAAGCCCATCCATCGGTGGAGGTAGCTGCTGATCTTCCTCTCCAGAGTCTACACTGTTGACAGAGAAACCTCATACAACAACAGAGGCCTGAGTATCCGGGGTAAGACGCCATGCTGGTAAATCCACGCCTTTAACCGGCCAGGTAAGCCAGACTTGTCTACAGCCGATAACCACGTCTCCAGTTCCTTGATGGTCGTTTGGATTGGTGCAGTATCCCTGACACTACCGTCAAAATCAATCAATCAATCAATGTTTATTTATATAGCCTTAAATCACATGTGTCTCAAAGTGCTGCACAAATCACTACGGCATCCTCGGAAGAACCCACATAAGGGCAAGGAAAACTCACCCAGTGGGCAAGGAGAACTCACACCCAGTGGGACGTCGGTGACAATGATGACTATGAGAACCTTGTAGAGGACCCCCCCACTAGGGGGACCGAAAGCAATGGATGTCGAGCGGGTCTAACATGATACTGTGAAAGTTCAATCCATAGTGGATCCAACACAGCCGCTGTATATATATATATATATATATATATATATATATAGGTGTGGGAAAAATCACGAGACTACTTCATCTCTACAGAACTGTTTCATGAGGGGTTCCCTCAATCATCAGGAGATTTATTCTCCAGAGCACTATTCTCTGGATAATCCAATCAAGACATATATATATATATATATATATATATATATATATATATATATATATATATATATATATATATTTATAATAATGGGTTGTACTTGTATAGCGCTTTTCTACCTTAAAGGTACTCAAAGCGCTTTGACACTACTTCCACATTTACCCATTCACACACACATTCACACACTGATGGAGGGAGCTGCCATGCAAGGCGCCAACCAGCACCCATCAGGAGCAAGGGTGAAGTGTCTTGCTCAGGACACAACGGACGTGACGAGGTTGGTACTAGGTGGGATTTGAACCAGGGACCCTCGGGTTGCGCACGGCCACTCTCCCACTGCGCCACGCCGTCCCTGTATATATATATATATATATATACATTTCTGTTTCATCCGACCACAAAACTTTCCCCCAGGAGGCGTAAAGTTACAAGTGTATGTGTGTTTTGACCATGACTATATATATCCATCCATCCATTTTCTACCGCTTATTCCCTTTTGGGGTCACGGGGGGCGCTGGCGCCTATCTCAGCTACAATCGGGCGGAAGGCAGGGTACACCCTGGACAAGTCGCCACCTCATCGCAGGGCCAACACAGATAGACAGACAACATTCACACTCACATTCACACACTAGGGCCAATTTAGTGTTGCCAATCAACCTATCCCCAGGTGCATGTCTTTGGAGGTGGGAGGAAGCCGGAGTACCCGGAAGGAACCCACGCATTCACGGGGAGAACATGCAAACTCCACACAGAAAGATCCGAGCCTTGTTTTGAACCCAGGACAGCAGGACCTTCGTATTGTGAGGCAGACGCACTAACCCCTCTGCCACCGTGAAGCCTATACATATATATATATATATATATATATATATATATATATATATATATATATATATATATATACACACACACACAGGTGCTGTTCATATTATTAGAATATCATGAAAAAGTTGATTTATTTCAGTAATTATATTCAGAACGTGAAACTTACATATTATATCAATTCATTACACACATAGCGATATATTTGAAATGTTTATTTCTTTAAATTTTGATGATTAGAACTGACAATTACTGAAAATCCCAAATTCAGTCTCTCAGAAAATTAGAATATTAGTTACCACTAGTACCAAAAAATATTTTTTAGAAATCTGGGCCAACTGAAAAGTATGAACATGGAAAGTTTCAGCATGTACGGCAATCAATATTTAGTTGCAGCTCCTTTTGCCTGAATTGCTGCAGCAATACGGCGTGGCATGGAGTCCACCAGTCTGTTGCACTCCTCAGAGCTCTGGGAACATCCAACCTCTTTGGCAATGACCTTTTGTGTCTTGCCCTCCTTTTTTAAAGTATCAATGGTCATCTTTTGGACAGTTGTCAAGTCAGCAGTCTTCCCCATGATTGTGTGTCATACAGAATCAAAACGAGAGACCATTTAAAGGCTTTTCCAGGTTTTTGAGTTAGTTAGCTAATTAGAGTGTGGCACCAGGTGTCTTCAATATCTGACCTTTTCACCATATTCTAATTTTCTGAGATGTTGCATTTAGGGTTTTCATTGGTTGTCAGCTATAATCATCTCATTTTTGGCAAAAACACTTGAAATGTATCAGTCTGTTTGGAATGAATGTATACATTCTAAAAGTTTGACTTTCTAAATGGAATTAATTAAATAAATCAACTTTTTCATGATATTCTAATAATATGACCAGCACCTATATATATATATATATATATATATATATATATATATATATATATATATATATATATATATATATATATATATATATATATATATATATATATATATATATATACATACATACATATACATATATATATACATACATACCTACATACATACATACATACATACATATACCTACATATATATATATATATATATATATATATATATATATATATATATATATATATATATATAATTATGTATGTATTAATGTAAATATATACCGTATCTCCTTGAAATGCCGCCGGGGGGCTAATTAAATTAAAACCTCTTCTCACTCCTGCGCTTACCAAAGGCATGCGGTAAAAGTAAACATGCGCTAACTGTTTTAAAACCTCTTCTCACTCCGGCACTTACCAAAGGCATGCAGTAAAAAATTGAGTGTGATGTAAGCTTGGACCTTAAATCTTACTAAATAGCTCTTAATCTTCTTCCCTTTATTCGATTTTAAATTATCGGTATTGAAATCAGCCTCCTCCATTTTGAAAATGATGACAGGGGAAGTGTCACTCGTGACGTCAAAAGTTTGACCAGGCGGTAATATTAAGCATGAGCTAATTATTTTGGGAAGTGAGTTTGATCCGGTAGTAATTCAAGGCATCGCATACTATATACCCTGCGGCAACTTTAAGGAAATACGGTACATACATACATATATACATGTATACATAAATATACTTATATGCTTGTATGATTATCAGTTACTTTTAAATATATAATTTACTTTAAAAACACAGGCAGTTGGAGAAGTTTAAAGCACAGGGAGAGAGAGAGAGCGAGAGAGAGTTGGCGAGAGAGATGTGCATGGCCCAAGACACTGAGAAGAGAGAGAGAGAAAGAAAAAGAGACAGAGATAGAGAGAGAAAGAGAGGTGAGCAGGCCCAAACCCTGAGAAGAAGACATCATGAATATCAAACAGAACATTAAAGCACATGAAACAACACACAGATGAGAAAGTAGGACAATGTCAATGTTGTCCAATTGATGCGAGGTGGTGATTAATGTGTGTGTGTGTGTGTGTGTGTGTGTGAGTGTGTGTATGTGCGTGTGTGTGCATGCGTGTCTGTGTGTGTATGAGTGTGTGTATGTACGTGTGTGTGCATGCGTGTCTGTGTGTCTTTGTGTGTGTGTGTGCAGGGACAGAGAGGATGTATTAGTTATGCGGTGGTGAATGAGCATGTAACTTAAGTGTGTTGCATTGTTGCTAATGCTGAGGTGTGCAGGTGTGATAATATTATACACTGTTTTAAAGACCTTTACAGTCTATTAACCTTAAGATGGAGCCAAATATGACCTGCTCAGTGGCCTAGTGGTTAGAGTGTCCGCTCTGAGATCGGTAGGTCGTGAGTTCAAAACCCCGGCCGAGTCTTACCAAAGACTATAAAAATGGGACCCATTACCACTCAGCATCAAGAGGTGGAATTGGGGGTTAAATCACCAAAATTGATTCCCAGTCGCGGCCACCGCTGCTGCTCACTGCTCCCCTCACATCCCAGGGGGTGATCAAGGGTGATGGGTCAAATGCAGATAATAATTTCGCCACACCTAGGGTGTGTGTGACAATCATGTGTACTTTAACTTAACTTAAATATGTTTCTGTGTGCCAACAATGTCTCGCCGTAAAAAGGCTTCATTCATTCATTTTGTGTGCTGCTGGTAGCCGTATGGGGGGGCGCCATTTCCATGACGTCACTTCCTGTATATATGGGCATGGCCACTACGTCAGATCCTGTGTACATATTTACGAGGACTACGCGGCGCACGGAGTGGCTCTCAAATATGAAAGAAACAAATCCACAATTGCAACTATTATTGAAAAAGGCCATTTATATGATTGCAGACTTTGCCAAAGACGTTGAATATCTTCGCAAGGACAGAGAGAAAGTACAAAACCAGGTCCAAAATCTCTTGCTGGTATGGATAAATGAGATGCAACAGGTAAGAGCATTTCTGAGGCTATTATTTGCGAAAAGACTCACCATTTATACGGTGACTTGATGTCCAAAAGTGACCATGCTGGAACCAGCACGGAACGACGATTTAAGGCGAGCCATGTGGTGGATGGAAATGTTTTCAAAGAAGAGAGTTCAACAAGCACTTCGAGAAGTTTATCGGCGAAGGGGACTTCTACCGCAGCAAGGTTTTAACTTTGATGAGACCGAGCTATTTTTGGAAAAAGATCCTGAAGCGGACGTTTAACACAGTTGAGGAGAAGGCACAAGCGGATTAAGGATCGCTGTGTACTAGAGATGTCCGATAATATGAGGCTGCCGATCTTATCGGCCGATTAATGCTTTGAAATGTAATATCAGAAATGATCGGTATAGGTTTCAAAAAGTAAAATTTATGACTCCGCTGTACAGTGGTACACGGACGTTGGGAGAAGTACAGAGCTTTGTATGTGCTTTCGTCGTTAGCATTAGCTAATAAGCTAACACGTTTACGAGTGTCTGTGTTAGTAGTATTAACTTACAATGGCATGGCATTATTTTTGTATTGTTTCAGTTTCACATTTCAAATTCACCAAGACGTCACTGTGGAGTTATTGAGTCGGTTTAGCTGATTGGAGAGTTAGTTTCCGCAAATGGTGGGTCCATGGCGATTACTTTTGTTTTGTTTGAGCAACCGTTTTACTGCAGTGTTACAGATACCGTTGGGTCACAATTAAAGTACTAAAGAAAATAAAGATTTACAGAATATTTCTGTGTAAATCACTTATTTCACAATATATGTATCTGCAGCTTATAGTCCGGCACGACTAATATATGGAAAAATATATTTATTCTAAAATGAAGTTAGTGCGACTTATAGTCCGTAAAATACATTATATGTATTTATTTTTCTACTACCAATTTTTATTTTCTAAATCTTCCTTTTCTTTTATCACTGAATCATTTATCTATTGTTACACATTATTGTTACGCATTCACTATTCTTTTTTTTTCCTGTTAGAAAATAGCAACAATTAAACATAATTTTTTTTTAACTCCTGTAATTATGTCCATCAATCCATCCATCTTTTTTCGCTTAGCCGAGGTCAGGTCGCGGGGGCAGCAGCCTAAGCAGGGAAGCCTAGACTTCCTTCACCCCAGCCACTTCATCCAGCTCCTCCCGGGGGATACCGAGGCGTTCCCAGGCCAGCCGGGAGACATAGTCTTCTCAATGTGTCCTGGGTCTTACCCGTGGCCTGTAATTATGTTTTCTTCATATATCTGAAATATTTCGATTTATCTTTATGCACTTATTGAGGCTTCTTCTAATTTCTTTTCCAAAATAAGATTTATTCAATTAATTTACAAACATTTATTTCATTTTAGATATATTTTTTATTCACTATTTATCATACTATTTATTATCTGATTACCTATTTTTATTCTACTCTTACTTCGTAGCTTTTTCTTCTTCCTCTCCTCTATCACTGCATCTATTGTTACGCATTTGCTATTCTTTTCTTTCCTGGTTAGAAAAAGGTGACAATTTATCATCACTTTTTTAATACTGTTTTATTTACATATCTGAAATATTTTCATTCATTTTAATAAATCTTTTACCCATTTGTTGAGATTTTTTTTCTTTCAAAAACAAGGTTTATTTTATTTCTCAAATTTTTAGATACATGTGTTTATTTATATATATATGTATATTTTTTGTATCATTATAATTATCAATTATTCATTAACCTATTTTTATTCTATTCTTTCTTTTTGTATTTTTCATCATCCCGTCTACTGTATTGTTACAAATGCTCTTTTCTTTCTCTATTCAAAATTAATTAGTACACATCAGTTATGTTAACTCTTTTTTATTTAGGTTTTTATTCATATATCTGACATTTTTTTCATTATTTTAATTGATTCTAGTTTATAATTATTATCTATTTGCCTGCCTACCTACCTACCTACCTACCTACCTACCTACCTACCTACCTACCTACCTACCTATCTAAATGGGTTATACTTGTATAGCGCTTTTCTACCATTTAAGGTCTTTGAAGCACTTTGACACCTACCACATCATCCATCCATCCATTCATCTTTAATGCATTTTTTTCTTAATTTTTTCTTTTCTTCTCCGAGTTTTATTCAACTCCTAAATGTATTTCTTTTAAAATACTTTTATTTTAGTAAATTAATTGTCTATTTATTTCCGAACTGCATTCATAAGTCAATGATTTCTGATTGAATATTTTTTTTGGACACGAGATGGCGACTTGTCCAGGGCGTACTCTGCCTTCCGCCCGAATGCAGCTGAGATAGGCTCCAGCACCCCCCGCGGCCCCAAAAGGGAAAAGCGGTGGAAAATGGATGGATGGATTTTGTTTTTCTTTCTTCCTTTTCTTATATCGTAGAGCATGTTATCTTTCAGTGACCATCAGTCATTTCTGAGACATACATGGGGTATAGGAATAAATGAGCTCTGCTTTTTCCAACTACTTTTCGGACATGTTGAATGGTGCAAGTGTAATTAAAGGCCTACTGAAAAGACATTTTCTTATTTAAACGGGGATAGCAGGTCCATTCTATGTGTCATACTTGATCATTTCGCGATATTGCCATATTTTAGCTGAAAGGATTTAGTAGAAACATCCATGATAAAGTTCGCAAATTTTGGTCGCTAACAGAAAAGCCCTGCCTTTACCGGAAGTGGCAGACAATGACGTCACCCGTTGATGGCTCCTCACATCCTCACATTGTTTTTAATGGGAGCATACAACAAAAAGAGATATTCGGACCGAGAAAACGACATTTTCCCCATTAATTTGAGCGAGGATGAAAGATTCGTGTTTGAGGATATTGATAGCGACGGACTAGAAAAAAAAACGCGATTGCATTGGGACGGATTCAGATGTTTTTAGACACATTTACTAAGATAATTCTGGGAGATCCCTTATCTTTCTATTGTGTTGCTAGTGTTTTGGTGAGTTTAACAGTACCTGATAGTCGGAGGTGTGTGTCCACGGGTGTCTTGACGCCAATGTCTCAGGGAAGTCGACGGCAGCTTTATGAACGGCGCAAGCTCAGCTGATCTCCGGTAAGAAGCGACATTTTACCACAATTTTCTCACCGAAACCTGCTGGTTGACATTCGGTCGGGATCCATGTTCACTTCACCGCTCTGATCCATAGTAAAGTTTCACCTCCGGGAATTTTAAACCAGGAATCACCGTGTGTTTGTGTGGCTAAAGGCTAAAGCTTCCCAACTCCATCTTTCTACTTTGACTTCTCCAATATTAATTGAACAAATTGCAAAAGATTCAGCAACACAGATCTCCAAAATACTGTGTATTATGCCGTTAAAGCAGACTACTTTTAGCTGTTTGTGTGTGCAGCCCTCATATTTCCTAACAGTCCGTGACATCACGCGTACATGTCATCATTACGCGACGTTTTCAAGAAGAAACTCCCGGGAAATTTAAAAATGCAATTTAGTAAACTAAAAAGTCCGTATTGGCATGTGTTGCAATGTTAATATTTCATCATTGATATATAAACTATCAGACTGCGTGGTGGGTAGTAGTGGGTTTCAGTAGGCCTTTAATGTGCAGTACAGTATGTGATGTTAACATTAGCATCTTTCAGTACCCTAAGAGCTCCCAGACAAGATGAGCATCTGCCCGACCCCTCTTCAAGTCCCTAGGGGGTCCCATGTACAGTACAGTGGAGTATGCACGCAATGCTATTGGTGCAGACACTGCGGGCCACTGCACTGATGGCCTGCTTACTCAGAAAAGCCCAAATCGGCACTTCGGAAGAACGATATCGAAGGTTAAAAACGCTCTCAAATGACCTCCCTGCAGTAAGCAAAGAAAGAGCACAAAGCTAAAATAATAACCCTTCCTCCTCTGCAGCGTCCTACCACTCTTTGACATATCAATTTTAAAGGTTCTACTATATCTCGGCCCCCCCGCAGGCCCTGGGGACTATGAGGGTAATCAGTTGGAAGTAAACCCGCACTCATCTGGCATCACTACTGTGCGTCCCATTAGAACGCCATCAGTAAAAAAAACAACCAGTCTGCCCGTATGTGGGGAAGCGTGTCACGCTATATGCGAGCATGCAGGAGACGTGTGCAGTGGGAGGGGCCGGGGGGAACACGATGCATCATTCACAGATTTCTGCTGTATAGGATATACTTTGTATTATTATTATTATTATTATAGGAACTCAGTTTTCATCTTATTATGTTTTGGTTTCAGGCGACAATATGTCTTAGTTTTGATTCTGTCCTTTTTTTCATATTAAGTAACAAACTAGTAGTCCATTCAAAGTCAACCAGAGATTTAGAGTCAATGTTTCCAGAGTGTCCCTGAACACACAATACTGCTACAGTTAGTTTAGCCCGGAGGTCAGCAACCCGCGGCTCTCCAACCCCATGAGCTCTGTAGTGCCGCCCTAGTGGTTCCCTTGAGCATTTTTTAAAAAAGATTGAAAATGGAAAAAGATGGGGGGGAAATAATGTTTTCGTTTTAGCATGTTTTTTGTTTGCGGACAAACATGACACAAACCTTACCAATTGTGAGAAACCCCACTGTTTAATAGTTATATCAAACAGTGGGCTTATTAAATACTAAATATAAATATATTAAATATTTATATTTAATATATTTGTTTGTGTGTAGAGATGTCCGAAAATATCGGCCTGCCGATATTATTGGGCAATAAATGCTTTAAAATGTAATATCAGAAATTATCAGTATCGGTTTCAAAATTATCGGTATCAGTTTTAAAAAAAAAGTTAAATTTATGACTTTTAAAACGCCACTGTGTACATGGACGTAAGGAGAAATACAAAGCGCCAATAAACTTTAAAGGAACTGCCCTTGCGTGCCGGCCCAATCACGTAATATCTACGGCTTTTCACACACACACGTGAATACAAGTCATACTTGGTCAACAACCATACAGGTCACACTGAGGGTGGCCGTATAAACAACTTTTACACTGTTACAAATATGCGGCACACTGTGAACCCACACCAAACAAGAATGACAAACACATTTCGGGAGAACATCTACAACATAAACACAGCAGAACAAATACCCAGAACCCCTTGCAGCACTAACTCTTCCGGGACTACAATATTCACCCCCCTTCACCTTAACCCCACCCACCTGAACCTCCTCATGCTTTCTCAGGGAGAGCATGTCCCAAATTCCAAGTTGTTGTTTTGAGGCATGTTAAAAAAAAAAAAAGCACTTTGTGACTTCAATAATAAATATGGCACGTCGGTGACAATGATGAATATGAGAAACCTTGGAGAGGACTGTGAACTATGCAAACTGTATGTACATATTACATCATTATGCCTCATTTGTAGGTATATTTGAGCTCATTTAATATCCTTTAATTTGATACTCTTTGTATAGTTTTGCATGTCTCATGACACATTATCTGGATGTAATAATGGCTGCATTTCAAATAGTTGTTTGAGTGCCATGTTGTTCCAGACCACAGCAAACATTACCCAGCTTGCCAAAGATTGTAATAAATCTATTAAAAGATGACAGACCTCGGTTTCCTTTAACTTGGACACAAACATCTATACCTTTGGCCATTAAAGGCCAGTCATTTTCAGGAGTTATCTCACCTTCTCAGTGGCCTCGGATTTACTAATGGTTTCTAAAGTTGTAAAAATGTGTAGAATAAATATTACATTTCAACATTTATGTCGCCGAAGAATTGCTTCAGCCTGCGATACATAGTCATTTTGATAGTAGGCTATTATAGCTAATATAGACACTTACATCATATGTTGCCTTTATCAGCGGCTCCAGACAGATTTGTGTTTTGTATTTTTGGTCTAATGTGGCTCTTTCAACTTTTTGGGTTGCCGACCTCTGGTCTAGCCAAACAACAAAGGTTCATATGGCGCTTACAGACTCTTCTCCTCTCCTCTTCTTGAACAAGACTCTTGAGACTAACAAGTGATGTTAAATGTTAATTTACACATTTAGTTTCTCAATTATATCTATTATTTTTAGTGGGTAGAACAAAAATGTTGTCAATTGGAGTTATAGTTTTACCTCCAGGAATTTTTTTTATACAAATCAGTTTTCAAACGACAATTTGGCACCAATCAATACCTAATAACTATAATATCAACAAATAATAATTATTATTATTAATATTTCTGTCATTAGGGTCATCATGGGTAAATTGAATGCAACAACAATAATTGTAATAATAAAAACAATAAAATAATATCAACAACAATGTGTGATGTACAGTATATATATATATATATATATATATATATATATATATATATATAAATATATATATATATATATATATATATATATGTATATGTACATTTCAGGTGATTACCTCTTGAAGCTCATCAAGAGAATGCCAAGAGTGTGCAAAGCCGTAATCACAACAACGAGTTTTGAAGAAACTAGAATATAAAACATGTTTTTAGTTATTTCACCTCTTTTGTTAAGTACATACAGTAACCCTACATGTGTTCATTCATAGTTGTGATGCCTTCAGTGACATCATTGGACCCACCGTGCGTGGCGCTCCAGACTATAATTGATAGCTGTGGTCTAACACAAATAATAAATGAACCGACGCATCGCAGCGGTAATACGATAGACCTAGTGCTTGTCAGAGGTATCACCGTCTCCAAAGTTATGATACTCCCGTATACTAAAGTAATGTCCGATCATTACCTTATAAAATTCGAAGTTCAGACTCATGTTCGGCAAGCTAATAATAATAATAACTGCTATAGCAGCCGCAACATTAATGCTGCCACAACGACGACTCTTGCGGACCTACTGCCCTCGGTAATGGCACCGTTCCCAAAGTATGTGGGCTCTATTGATAACCTCACTAACAACTTTAACAACGCCCTGCGCGAAACCATTGATAGTATAGCACCGCTGAAGTTAAAAAAGGCTCCAAAAAGGCGTACGCCATGGTTTACTGAAGAAACTAGAGCTCAGAAATTATTATGTAGAAAGCTGGAATGCAAATGGCGCACGACTAAACTTGAGGTGCACCATCAAGCATGGAGTGATAGTTTAATAACTTATAAACGCATGCTTACCTTAGCTAAAACTAATTATTACTCAAATCTCATCCGCATTAATAAAAACGATCCAAAATTTTTGTTTAGTACAGTAGCATCGCTAACCCAACAAGGGACTCCTTCCAGTAGTTCCACCCATTCGGCAGATGACTTTATGAAGTTCTTTAATAAGAAAATTGAACTTATTAGAAAGGAGATTAAAGACAATGCGTCCCAGCTACAACGGGGTTATAGTAACACAGATACGATTGTATATACGGCGGATACTGCAAATATCCAAAATAGTTTCTCTCGTTTTGATGAAATAACATTAGAAGGATTGTTACAACGTGTAAATGGAATAAAACAAACAACATGTTTACTTGACCCACTTCCTGAGAAACTTATCAAGGAGCTTTTTGTATTATTAGGTCCATCAGTGCTAAATATTATAAACTTATCACTTTCCTCGGGCACTGTTCCCGTTGCATTCAAAAAAGCGGTTATTCATCCTCTCCTTAAAAGACCTAACCTCGATCCTGACCTCATGGTAAACTACCGACCGGTGTCTCACCTTCCCTTTATTTCGAAAATCCTCGAAAAAATTGTTGCAGAGCAGCTAAATGAGCACTTAGCGTTTAACAATCTATGTGAAACCTTTCAATCCGGTTTCAGGGCAAATCACTCAACTGAGACAGCCCTCGCAAAACTGACTAATGATCTATTGCTAACGATGGACTCTGATGCGTCATCTATGTTGCTGCTCCTCGATCTTAGCGCTGCTTTCGATACCGTCGATCATAATATTTTATTAGAGCGTATCAAAATACGAATTGGTATGTCAGACTCAGCCCTGTCATGGTTTAACTCTTATCTTACTGATAGGATGCAGTGCGTCTCCTATAACAGTGTGACCTCGGACTATGTTAAGGTAACGTGTGGAGTTCCCCAGGGTTCGGTCCTTGGCCCTGTACTCTTCAGCATCTACATGCTGCCGCTAGGTGACGTCATACGCAAATACGGTATTAGCTTTCACTGTTATGCTGATGACACCCAACTCTACATGCCCCTAAAGCTGACCAACACGCCGGACTGTAGTCAGTTGGAAGCGTGTCTTAATGAAATTAAACAATGGATGTCCGCTAACTTTTTGCAACTTAACGCCAAAAAAACGGAAATGCTGATTATCGGTCCTGCTAGACACCGACCTCTATTTAATAATACAACTTTAACATTTGACAACCAAATAATAAAACAAGGTGACTCTGTAAAAAATCTGGGTATTATCTTCGACCCAACTCTCTCCTTTGAGTCACACATTAAAAGCGTTTCTAAAACGGCCTTCTTTCATCTCCGTAATATCGCTAAAATTCGCTCCATTTTGTCCACTAAAGACGCCGAGATCATTATCCATGCGTTTGTTACGTCTCGTCTCGATTACTGTAACGTATTATTTTCGGGTCTCCCCATGTCTAGCATTAAAAGATTACAGTTGGTACAAAATGCGGCTGCTAGACTTTTGACAAGAACAAGAAAGTTTGATCATATTACGCCTGTACTGGCTCACCTGCACTGGCTTCCTGTGCACTTAAGATGTGACTTTAAGGTTTTACTACTTACGTATAAAATACTACACGGTCTAGCTCCAGCCTATCTTGCCGATTGTATTGTACCGTATGTCCCGGCAAGAAATCTGCGTTCAAAAGACTCCGGCTTATTAGTGATTCCTAGAGCTCAAAAAAAGTCTGTGGGCTATAGAGCGTTTTCCGTTCGGGCTCCAGTACTCTGGAATGCCCTCCCGGTAACAGTTCGAGATGCTACCTCAGTAGAAGCATTTAAGTAAATAAATAATAAATGGGTTGTACTTGTATAGCGCTTTTCTACCTTCAAGGTACTCAAAGCGCTTTGACACTACTTCCACATTTACCCATTCACACACACATTCACACACTGATGGAGGGAGCTGCCATGCAAGGCGCCAACCAGCACACATCAGGAGCAAGGGTGAAGTGTCTTGCTCAGGACACAACGGACGTGACGAGGTTGGTACTAGGTGGGAATTGAACCAGGGACGCTCGGGTTGCGCACGGCCACTCTCCCCACTGCGCCACGCCGTCCCTAAGTCTCATCTTAAAACTCATCTGTATACTCTAGCCTTTAAATAGACCTCCCTTTTAGACCAGTTGATCTGCCGCTTCTTTTCTTTCTCCTATGTCCCCCCCTCCCTTGTGGAGGCGGTCCGGTCCGATGACCATGGATGAAGTACTGACTGTCCAGAGTCGAGACCCAGGATGGACCGCTCGTCGGGACCCAGGATGGACCGCTCGCCTGTATCGGTTGGGGACATCTCTACGCTGCTGATCCGCTTGAGATGGTTTCCTGTGGACGGGACTCTCACTGCTGTCTTGGAGCCACTATGGATTGAACTTTCACAGTATCATGTTAGACCCGCTCGACATCCATTGCTTTCGGTCCCCTAGAGGGGGGGGGTTGCCCACATCTGAGGTCCTCTCCAAGGTTTCTCATAGTCAGCATTGTCACTGGCGTCCCACTGAATGTGAATTCTCCCTGCCCACTGGGTGTGAGTTTTCCTTGCCCTTTTGTGGGTTCTTCCGAGGATGTTGTAGTCGTAATGATTTGTGCAGTCCTTTGAGACATTTGTGATTTGGGGCTATATAAATAAACATTGATTGATAAACATTGAATTTACAATGTAAATAGTCATGAAAACACATTGAATGAAAAGGTGTGTTCAAACTTTTGGCCTGTACTGTATACATATATAAATATCCACACGCACACATATATATATATATATATATATATATATATATATCAGGGGGGAAAAATCTATTCGAATTTGAATCGCGATTCTCAAGTTGTGCGATTCAGAATTGATTCTCATTTATAAAAAAATATTTTTTTTTTTTTATCAATCCAACAAAACAATACACAGCAATACCATAACAATGCAATTCAATTCCAAAACCAAACCTGACCCAGCAATACTCAGAACTGCAGTAAACAGAGCAATTGAGAGGAGACACAAACACGACACAGAACAAATCAAAAGTAGTGAAACAAAAATGAATATTATCAACAACAGTATCAATATTAGTTATAATTTCAGCATAGCAGTGATTAAAAATCCCTTATTGACATTATCATTAAACATTTATGAAAATAAAAAAAAGAACAATAGTTTCACAGTGGCTTACACTTGCATCGCATCTCATAAGCTTGACAACACACTGTGTCCAATATTTTCCCAAAGATAAAATAAGTCATGTTATGTCACGCATGTTATGCTATGCTACGCAATGTTATGATATGCTACGTTATGCTATGCTATATTATGCTACGCTATGTTATGCTACGCTATATTATACTATGCTATATTATGCTACGCTATACAAGCAAAATGCCGACCAAACAGAACTTAGGCCGCCCAGATGTCGTGCGTAAACACGATGGGCATTCCGATCCGTTCATCATAACACAAACTCTTTCCTGGGTGAAACCTGATCAGCGACGGTTCAAGTGACAGCTACTTGTTCTCCTCACCTGCCTCCGGGCGCTCTGTATTGCCACCTTTTACTGCTGCTCTTCTGAAACGTAGAACACTTTGAAAACTGGTGGAGGCGGTTGTAAATTAAAATAGACGGTCATCTGAGCCGAGCTTAAAGGAAGGCCGAGACCCGAGAGCTCACAAGCGGGATATTATATCACCTGTAGACATGGCAAGTACAGCCTCGCAGGTAAGGAGATCAAAATAGTCGTATTCTTCATGACGCCAACTTGTTGAGCTTTCATCACCCTTTACATTTATTTGTGATGCAGTACAGGTGAGGCAGGTGATGGACGTGATACTACACGTGTTATAATATAGGTGATACAGGTGGTGCGGGACATACGAGTACAAGATGTGATGTAGATAATACAGGTTGTATGTGATTTCTAACAGGTAATTGGACGACACAGGTGATACAGGTGAGAGAAGTGACCCCATGTCACATTAAGTATGTAATACAGGTGATGAAGAAGTTAAAGTTAAAGTTAAAGTACCAATGATTGCCACACACATACTAGATGTGGCAAAATTATTCTCTGCCTTTGACCCATCACCCTTGATCACCCCCTGGGAGGTGAGGGGAGCACTGGGCAGCAGCGGTGCCGCGCCCGGGAGTCATTTATGGTGACCCCCAATTCCAACCCTTAATGCTGAGTGCCAAGCAGGGAGGTAACGGGTCCCATTTTTATAGTCTTTGGTATGACTCGGCCGGGATTTGAACTCACGACCTACCGATCTCAGGGCTGACACTCTTCCCACTAGGCCACTGAGTAAGAAGATGATTACAGTATGTGCTGTTGTTGACACATTGCCGACACATCCATTGTGATACAGGTGGGGCTAGGATCTGTTGTTGTGGGACCTGTAAGTCAAGTATGTAACGTAAACGATACAGGTTATCTGTGATTTTTTTTCAAGGTGTTTGGACGCCACATGTTATGCAAGTGATCGCATGTGATACAGGTCACATTCGACACAGGCGATGGAGAAGATGATTAAAGCTCATGCTGTTGTTGGCATAGGTTACGATCGTGAAAGAACTGATTTTGATACCGATACTACAGGTGTTGAAAGCGATGCAGGTGACATGGGTGGCATATGTAATACAGGTGGTTCAGGGCACGAGATCAACTTAAGTAATATACTGTAGATTGTACCTGTGTTTTTTGTGGTTCAAGTATTTCAGATGATGCAGGTGGTGCAGGTGCTGTGAATGATGTAGATGATACAGGTGTTGTATGGTAGATTATATAATTTCTAATATAGGTGAAGCCAGCATTATAGCTGATACAGATGATGAAGGTAATGCAGTTGATATCAGTATCAACAGCATTAATGCAGGTGATGCATGTGATACAAGCATGATACAGGTGAACTGGTGATAAATGTGAGTTAGAGTTGATACAGGTGAATCAAACAATATGACTGATAAAGTTACTACAAGTATTGATGTTTTTCTATGTAGGTTGCAAGTTATGTGTGTGATACAAGTAACATAGGTGGTCCAGGAGATGTGAGAAATGTATGTACTGTAGATTATACAGGTGTTGTATGCGATACACGTGTTTGGGGTAATTAGGTGGATTACATTATAAAGGAAGATACAGGTGACACACAGAAGATGATACAGGTGATTTACATGACATGTGTTGAAGGTGATTCAGGAGATAAACGTTGTGATACAGGTGGTGTAAATAATGTATGCAATCCAGGAGATATAAGATATGACACGTGATGCATTTTATGTAATAATAAATGTAATCTACCGTATTTCCTTG
The DNA here is from genome assembly GCF_033978795.1 of Nerophis ophidion. Taxonomy (NCBI): domain Eukaryota; kingdom Metazoa; phylum Chordata; class Actinopteri; order Syngnathiformes; family Syngnathidae; genus Nerophis; species Nerophis ophidion. The sequence goes on from NC_084626.1 coordinate 10,975,330, forward strand.
AATTGGTACAGGTAATGGAAACAATGTAGGTGACACGAGATACAGGTGACATTTTATATGTGATGCATGTGATACAGGTTACATGTGATATAGGTGTAATCGTAGTGATGTAATGTATGTGATGCATGTGATACAGGTTACAGGTGATACATGTGTTAATGAAAGTGATGTACATATGTGATACATGTGATACAGGTTACTGGTGATACATATGTTAAGTAGTGTTATACAGTATTACATACAGGCGATGGAGAAGATGTATGTGACGCACAAAGTTACAGGTTATAGGTGGTACATATGTAAGGTAGATGAATGTGATGCATGTGATACAGGTTACAGGTGATACATGCGTGATATAGATGATGCTCTCTACGTGATGAATGTGCTACAGGCGTTACTGTAGGAGATGCAAGGTATGTGATGCATGTGATACAGGTTACAGGCGATTGAGGTGTTCATGCAGAAGATGTACTGTATGACATGCATGTGATACAGGTCACAGGTGGGGTGATAGATATGTAACGTCTAATGCACTGTATTTGTGCATACAGGTTGCAAGTGATACAGGTGTTAATGCAGGAGATCTACTGTATATGATGTATGTGATACAGGTTATAGGTGTGGGCATTGTATGTGATGCATGTGATAAGGTTACAGGTGATACATGCGTAATGTACAGATGATGCGGTTACAAGTGATACATGCGTAATGTAGATGATGCACTGTATGTGATGCATATGATACAAGTTACAGGTGATTGGGGTGGTCATGCAGGAGATGTACTGTATGTCCTGCATGTGATACATGTCACAGGTGAGGTGATAGATATGTAACGTATAATGCACTGTATGTGATGTATTAATGTTGCAGGTGATACAGGTGTTAATGCAGGAGATCTACTGTATGTGATGCATGTGATACAGGTTATAGGTGTAGGCACTGTATGTGATGCAAGTGATACAGGTTACAATTGAGTGAGGTGTTAATGCAGGAGATGTACTGTATGTGATGCGTTTGATACGGTTACAGGTGATACATGTGTAATGTAGATGATACACTGTATATGATGCATGTGATACAGGTTACAGGTGATGCATGTGTAATGTAGATGAGATGTGATGCATGTGATACAGGTTACAACTGAGTGAGGTGTTAATACAGTCTGATACAGTCTTCTAAGACAAACCAAACAGTCCCATTGCGATCGGTTGAATGCCCTGAGATTACAGGTAAAGTACTTGATGTGGGTGTTACATATGGGATGGCGATACAGGTGATATAGTAGGTAATGCAAGTGATACAGGAAATGTAGCTGATGTAAGTGATGCATCCAATGTGATATAGGTGATACAGGTGATAAAGTGATACAGGCAATATAGACGATAAAAGCGGGTTTTGCGGCTTACGTGAGTGAGACAGTGAAGTGGAAGCGTTGGCGAAGGCCCTTGAAGGTCAGGAAGGAGTGCGGGGGAAAGTTTCGCGTGGTCATCTCGCAGTACGGACGCTCGTAGCTGCCCGACGGACACTCACACTTGAAGCCGCCGACCAGGAGGTTCACGCACATGCCGCCGTTCTTGCAGACTCCCGGAGCGCAGCGGCCCGAGCGGGACGACAGCTCACAGCGCTCGCCTAGGAGATACATGGCAAATTAATAATAACCAAAACTATATCGAGCCATCATTGTTAGATACACACATACACAGGTGCTATCATTTTAACTATAGTTTGTTTTAAAGCTGCTGGAGCAAGGATGTCAAAGTCAGGCCCTCCAATGAATGATCTATTGCCCCCGGGATGATATTTGATTAGTATTAGAACCAGCCTGCTGGCAACAGCTGCCTGCTGCTGTTTTGCACGCACCAATACTCCATCTGTGTTGTGCAAAGAATTTTCAAAATGGGGTTCCAGGGACCTCATCAAGTCATAAAAATGGGGTTCCACGGTCAATTTTTGGAGTCCCTGTAATGACTGATTGGCATAGTAATGCCAGGTTTGTCCCCCCGTGGATGTGTCGACATGAACACAGCAATGGTAAGTTTAAATGATTTATTAAACTTCACAAAAGCAGGCTACAAACAAAAATACTGGAGCTAACAGACAAAATAAACCAAGGGCGCTAGCATAAAAGCTAGGAATAGAAAACAGAAAAACTAAGACTGGCGCGAAAGCACACAAAAAGGAAAAACAATTCATCAGCGTCAGAGCTGGAATAAAACAAAGGCTTAGCGTGAAAAGTTAGCGAGAATATAGATACGTGAAGTCAGTCGATACTGTTGCTCATCGGCAATTTATGAACCCAGACTGAACAAAGAAAAGAGGAAGGCTTATATAGGGAGTAATCAAGGAGCACCAGGTGTGTGTAGAAAACGAGGAGCAGGTGAAATCAATGTGTAACCAAGGTGACTGACTAAACAGGAAGTAGGCTGGTCAGACGGGGAATGAGACAATGGAACAATAAACAATATGTGAAGATCCGAGTAACGGATCGCAACAATCCCAACTTTTTTGTAAGCGTTTTGAAAACAAATTATAAATGTATGCATTATCCTATTACATTTCAAATTCTATATTGTGTTTTGGAAAATGGTTGTCATAAACGTTACTTAATCCATTAAAAAAATAATACAAAATAAAACACAGTTTTATGCATATGTGAATGTATTCAGTTATAAACCTTCATTCACTTTCTTCTTTCCTTTATGGATCTAAACTTTACCGCTGACAGTATCCATCCATTTTCTGTGGCTTTTCCCTTTTGGGGTTGTGGGGGGTGCTGGAGCCTATCTCAGCTGCATTCTGGTGGAAGGGGGTGTACACCCTGGACAAGTCGCCACCTAATCACAGCGCCAACGCAGATAGACAGACAAAATTCACACTCACATTCACACACTAGGGCCAATTTAGTGTTGCCAATCAACCTATCCCCAGGTGCATGTCTTTGGAAGTGGGACGAAGCCGGAGTACCCGGAGGGAACCCACACATTCATGTGGAGAACACACAAACTCCACACAGAAAGATCCCGGGCGAAGGATCGAACCCAGGACCTTCAAATTGTGAGGCAGACGCACCAACCCCTCTTTCACCGTGCTGCCTCCACTGACGGTATGTTTTTCTATATTTTCATTGTAATATTTTCGGAATGTGTTTGTTCTGTTTTTGGCCAAATTAAGACAAAGAAAACAATCTGAAGTTGTTTTGATTTTTTTTAGTTTTAATGCCATGTGAGACTCCTCCCACCCTCACCAAGGACTGTTTTCACTGCTGGACTCTAGGAAGAGGTTCCGCAGCCTCCATAGCAGAACCTCGGGTTCTGTAACAGCTTCTTCCCTCAGGCCATCAGACTCTTAAACGCATCATAATAATCCCCTCAATTCCCAACCCCCCACCCAAATGGATTAACTGGCTGGGATATAAAGACAATATAACATACATCCATAAACGGGGATGCATATGCAAAAGTGCAATATATTTATCTGTACAGTGATCTATTTATTTATATCTGAACCTTACTGATTTTTTATCTAATGCAACGAAATGTTGTCCTTATCTGTATCATGCATGAGTTAACCGGAAAGCTGCGGTTAAAATAGGGATCATACTCAGTGACGTGCGGTGAACTAAATACCAGGTGAGGCATACATACTTTTAATTTTTTAATTTTTTATTTTAACTTAAATTCATATGTGCAGCTCTAGTCATTGTTGATGTAGGTTGCACATTAGACTTACAGGGAAAAAAAGGGAGTTATTCGCTTTCAAAAAAACGTTATCATAATGATATTATGATATGATAAATTGGTCCAAAAAATATTTGATCAAGTTATTATTAAATAGTTTTTGGTCCCATTTGCTTTTAACAAAATAAATCAAGTATTGTGAGTGGATCTTACCTTTCAGTATTTGTATCTGAAGCAGCAATAGCTATCCTCCATTAAAATACTTTGTATGATCACATTGATTTTGTCTTAAAGTCCAGTTTAGAGAAGTATTTAATCTTGGACACAGTATATAATCCTCCATATTGGCAGAAACATTTATTTAATTTAATTTAATTTAATTTAATTTGTATCTGAAGCAGCAATAGCTATCCTCAATGAAAACATACTTTGTATGGCCACATTCATTTTGTCCTAAAGTCCAGTTTAGAGAAGTATTTAATAAATAAATAAATAAATAAATGGGTTGTACTTGTATAGCGCTTTTCTACCTTCAAGGTACTCAAAGTGCTTTGACACTACCTCCACATTTACCCATTCACACACATTCACACACTGATGGAGGGAGCTGCCATGCAAGGCGCCAACCAGCACCCATCAGGAGCAAGGGTGAAGTGTCTTGCTCAGGACACAACGGATGTGACGAGGTTGGTACTAGGTGGGATTTGAACCAGTGACCCTCGGGTTGCGCACGGCCACTCTCCCACTGCGCCATGGTATATAATTCTCCATATTGGCTGGAACATTCATTTAATTCAATTTCATTCCAAGAAATTAAACAATATTTTTGCATCTGAAAGAAAACACCCACAACTGCTGGCTTACTCTAATAAAAATGCCATGTTTATTATAGACAGAGTTAAAAAAAAAAAAGAAAAGAAAAAAATGCTGGCTTCCGCTAGAGAGACCTGTGTCTGCTAGCTTGAGCATCCCCACTTCTCCCAGTGTGGGGAGTCAGAGTACTGCTGAGGCATTGAATTGCAAGTTGACAATACATCGCCCCCTACCTTGAGGCAGAGGTACTTGCTGCCTCATGACCTGCCTTTTCCCCGTGGCAACAAGCAAGCGCGCACACGCCCAATACACACTGCGTGTAGCCATGGAGGCACCGCCTGTGTCTGCCTCACTTCTCGTCTGCTGCATTGTTTTGATCAGGAAACATGGAATTTCCGTGGTTTTGACCATGAAAACTATCAAAATATAGAGGAACCACACCAAAATCACATTGATAAATTAATTAAATGGGTTGTACTTGTATAGCGCTTTTCTACCTTCAAGGTACTCAAAGCGCTTTGACACTACTTCCACATTTACCCATTCACACACACATTCACACACTGATGGAGGGAGCTGCCATGCAAGGCGCTAACCAGCACCCATCAGGAGCAAGGGTGAAGTGTCTTGCTCAGGACAGAACGGCCGTGACGAGGTTGGTACTAGGTGGGGATAGAACCAGGGACCATTGGATTGCGCACGGCCACTATCCCACTGCGCCACGCCGTCCCAGCTTCATAGTGGATCTAACATAATAGTGAGAGTCCAGTCCATAGTGGATCTAACATAGTAGTGAGAGTCCAGTTCATAGTGGATCTAACATAATAGTGAGAGTCCCGTCCATAGTGGATCTAACATAATAGTGAGTCCAGTCCCTAGTGGATCTAACATAATAGTGAGAGTCCAGTCCCTAGTGGATCTAACATAATAGTGAGAGTCCAGTCCATAGTGGATCTAACATAATAGTGAGAGTCCAGTCCATAGTAGATCTAACATAATAGTGAGAGTCCAGTCCATAGTGGATCTAACATAATAGTGAGAGTCCAGTCCATAGTAGATCTAACATAATAGTGAGTACAGTCCATAGTGGATCTAACATAATAATGAGAGTCCAGTCCATAGTGGATCTAACATAATAGTGAGGGTCCAGACCATAGTGGATCTAACATAATAGTGAGAGTCCAGTCCATAGTGGATCTAACATAATAGTGAGAGTCCAGTCCATAGTGGATCTAACATAATAGTGAGAGTCCAGTCCATAATGGGGCCAGCAGGACACCATCTTGAGTGGAGACAGGTGAGCAGCACAGAGACGTCCCCAACTGATGCACAGGCGAGTGGTCCACGCGGCTGAAGCGTGTCCTAACAAATCTCGAATATTAAAAACTTATTTTATTTTATCACTTCATTTTGGAACAACTCATGGTTAAGCCACCTGGTGGCAGGTGCCTCACTTGCTTCCCCTGACAGCACGTCACTGATCATATTGTGACATTACCAAGCAGAACGTGAGCACCAAAGAGGAAAAGATACTTGACCTAAAATAAATGTGTGATTCTTTCAGGGACAGGACACAACATTAGGTACAGGTGTGACATCAAACACGAAGACTTCCCCTTGGGACGCCTCCACCATGTGTGCCCTTCAGCTGCTGTTTCCAGTGTGGCAGCAGTGTGTGTGTGTGTGTGTGTGTGTGTGTGTGTGTGTGTGTGTGTGTGTGTGAGCACGTTTCCTGATCAATAATTCAAACAAGTCAATATAAGCAGCGCCAGCTTATGTGCGGATGTTTGCCGCCAGGCGTGACTCATTAATGCAGCAAATTGTGCAGAAGAGGCGCCGAGCTCTTGAATGTTTGCCCGATGCGCGCATACGTGATCAATGCCAATGCAAAGTGAGAAAACATTAAATTATGGATTTCAAAAGAAGTCAGTCAAATGGCATTTTGTTCCCCCCCCCAAAAGCTGATGCAAGGATCTCGCAGAAGGGTAAACAACCTAATGAAACATTAAGTCAGTATTTATGAATAATAAATTCAAAGAGGACGTGAAGTCGCTATGTTGGATAAACCAACCGAAAGCTCTACTGGAAGAGGACACGTCCTCAGGGATCTGTGACGGGATTGGGCCTCGTCACGCTGCTAGGTAACTGAGGAGCTGATCCCTTGGGACTCACAGGAACTTTAATTACAGGAGTTCAAACACAGGTGGGGATCATGAAAAGATGTGAGAGGCGAAATAAAGGAATTGTCCTTCATTTGTAAATAAACCAAAAGATTAGAAACAGCTCAGTGCAACCATGTTGATAACCGTCTTCCACCCTGCATTCTATTATATCCTCCCTTTCCTTGACTGTTACTTAAGAGTAGTCAGTGTGCAGCTTGTATGGTGTATTTGTTTCAGACGAGTTCAGTTCAACATGCCTGAAAAATCCACTGCTGATCACTCATTCATAATAAAACTGACAACATTTAATTTACTTACATTTTGTCATTAAAATGTTCACTTCCTGTGTGAAAAGAAAGGAAGGTGTTGAAAAACACTAAATATCAATAAGCAAATAGGAGTTGGCATTGGAGTATTGTATTGTATGTATAAGTAAGAAAGTTTTATTTATAAAGCGCTTTTCACAGAAAAAATCACAAAGCCCGGTGCAAAACATAGGTGAAGTAAAACAACAATTCAATTTAAAACAACAGGGGCAACATCATAAAAGGATACTAAGATACTTTGTCTCCTCCAGACTCGACTACTCCAACGCACTTCTTTTCAGGATCCCCAGCAAGAACATTCAGAAGCTGCAGTACATACAAAATAGTGCTGCGAGGATCCTGATGAGAGTGTGGAAACATGACCACGTCACACCAACTCTCAAATCCCTTCACTGGCTTCCTGTTCCATTCAGGATTGAATTCAAAATCTCCCTACTAACTCATCAGTGCCTCCATGAAAATGCCCCATTCTACCTCAAGGAACTGCTCACCCCCAAATCCTCCACACGACACCTCTGCTTCGGACAGGCTAACCTCCTCCAACCTCCACAAACAAAGCTTCGAACAATGGGAGACCGGGCTTTCTGCTCCGCAGCTCCCAGTCTGTGGAACGCTCTCCCTGACCACCTGAGGGCACCTCAGACTGCGGATGCTTTTAAAAAAGGCTTAAAAACCCATATTTTTTAAAAAAGCCTTCTTATAGACATGCATGCTGGTTCTAGCTATTGGGATGTTTCTAGTTTTATATTTTATTTATTTTTATTATCTTTTTACCATTATTATTATTACTATTTTTTACACTGTGGCACTTTGAGGTTGTTTGCTCAACGTAAAGTGCTTTTTTAATTTTTTTTTTAAAAATACAATATTATTATTAAGTGGATTAAAATGATAGTAAAAAGGTGCATTAACTAAAAGCTTTATTAAAAAGAGAACTTTTCAAATGTTTCTTAAAACAAACTGATAACAGTAGACCTGGTTTTTCGTGTTCATTTAATTCCAGTGTTGTTTTTGTTCATCATAAATGAAATATTTTCATAGTCAGAGCATTAAAAACCTTTTTACGACCATT